>NC_069499.1:375172717-375340217 GCF_027579735.1 Bombina bombina
ATTTACACTCGCAACCTGGGTGACCCCCACCGAAGAACTTGCAGACGGGACGAAAGGAGCACGCCGTGCCCCTGTCGCACTGCCGGTCCTGAAACTTCCAACACTCACGCCCCTTGCGCCGAACCTTCCCAAAGGACCTTTGCCCTCCTGCCGGCGAGCCAGGGGGGGGAGGTAGACCTCTCCGCCCCGAGTCTCGTGCACAGGTGCATATCGGTGGTACCAACATTTAAAAGGGGTTGCCCACCATTTTCCTACGATACTCATCATCGTAGTCGCGCCACGCCCCTTCCTTATACCTCCGACAGATCCAGTCAATCGTATCCATATACTTGATGACTGCCTGCATCTGACCAGGGTGTTTCTCTAAGTAGCAAGCCCCCAGAATTCGGAAACAGCGATGCCATTCCAAATATGTATCTGGGCGCTTAAACTTCTTAGGGCCAGAACCATCCTTACTTCTCTCCTTCTGTCTCTGGGCCTCGACCGACAGTTCAAACACATTAACAAATTTGCCTGCCTGTATGCGCTGCACGGTCTTAGCTTTCAGATGCCCATAGAGACAGTGCACCTGACAAGCAGAAGTATCCCCATAAAGCGCCGCCTTACGCCCAGCGCTGCCCAAAGGGGTGCCAACTTGCTCCCTCGATGGCACTAGGGAGTTTCCTTGCTCCCCTTGCCCGGTCACCTCCACCTGCCTCACTGCCTGCGTACCCTGTCTAGACGCTATCCTATTCAGTAACCTGAACATCCTACACTTGTCCTTTCCTTTCAACTCCAAAGACTGATCACTATCTGACCCTGCATCTGAGGATGTATCATACTCACCACCCCCAAGTGTGAGTGTGGTTATCTCACCTGTTCCAGAAGTCCCAGCTGCTCCGCCCGACGGGGCCGCTCCGCCAGTCGATGTAGAGGGTACCGCCTCAGACATCCCGGCTGCTTCTCTATTCGCCTGGGCCAGCGAAAGGGACCTGGCTGTTCTGGAATCCTCCACTCGACAGCTTGCCACTGGAACCTGCAAAACAGCAGAAATGTCATGAGTACCAGGGCCTTGGAAAACAGCCCCACCTGCATTCATACCTCCAGTCACTTGCATACCCCCACCTGCTGCCTGCCCTCCTAGCGTACCCCACGCATTCAAAAGCGGCTGCAATAACTGCAGCAGCACTGGTGGAATAACTTGTTGCCCAGCTGGCTGCCCCATCTGCACCCTTGCAGTTTGCACCCCATCAACCGAAAGGACGTGGGGTGCAGTGGCAGCAGCCGAAATGCAAACTCAATGTCGACTTTCGCCAATTCAGCCCCCTTTCCTGCCCGCAAAACACCTCCAGTGCCCGGTCAAACGACTGGTAGTGCACTGAAGCCAGTTCAGGATCAATGGCATCATTAACCGACGCCCCCGCTGGGTAGGAGAGGTGCTGAATAAGCCGGAACTTGCCCGGCTCTTTATTGGGTACCACCCCCAATCCTCGATTGGTAACTCCGCAAAGGGGCCTACCATTCTCCCAAAACGCACCTCCTTCAAAGCTTCTCCCTTACCACATCAGGGAATTCCCTAACCGACTTCAAATTGCGGTGAGTCGCCGACCCCCTCACGTAAGTCGTGATGGGAATCCGAAACCTCTCCCGCAACCCCACCATCAGCACCCTTGCTGCATGGCGGTCAGGGTATAGCTGCAACCAAAGCTCAAGAACGTCCACCCTCAGCGGGGTGGGCGCTCTTTGTCCCAGCTCCTCCCTTAGTCTGCCCTCTGTCTGCCCCGATGTCCCGTCATTTACACTCGCAACCTGGGTGACCCCCACCGAAGAACTTGCAGACGGGACGAAAGGAGCACGCCGTGCCCCTGTCGCACTGCCGGTCCTGAAACTTCCAACACTCACGCCCCTTGCGCCGAACCTTCCCAAAGGACCTTTGCCCTCCTGCCGGCGAGCCAGGGGGGGGAGGTAGACCTCTCCGCCCCGAGTCTCGTGCACAGGTGCATATCGGTGGTACCAACATTTAAAAGGGGTTGCCCACCATTTTCCTACGATACTCATCATCGTAGTCGCGCCACGCCCCTTCCTTATACCTCCGACAGATCCAGTCAATCGTATCCATATACTTGATGACTGCCTGCATCTGACCAGGGTGTTTCTCTAAGTAGCAAGCCCCCAGAATTCGGAAACAGCGATGCCATTCCAAATATGTATCTGGGCGCTTAAACTTCTTAGGGCCAGAACCATCCTTACTTCTCTCCTTCTGTCTCTGGGCCTCGACCGACAGTTCAAACACATTAACAAATTTGCCTGCCTGTATGCGCTGCACGGTCTTAGCTTTCAGATGCCCATAGAGACAGTGCACCTGACAAGCAGAAGTATCCCCATAAAGCGCCGCCTTACGCCCAGCGCTGCCCAAAGGGGTGCCAACTTGCTCCCCCGATGGCACTAGGGAGTTTCCTTGCTCCCCTTGCCCGGTCACCTCCACCTGCCTCACTGCCTGCGTACCCTGTCTAGACGCTATCCTATTCAGTAACCTGAACATCCTACACTTGTCCTTTCCTTTCAACTCCAAAGACTGATCACTATCTGACCCTGCATCTGAGGATGTATCAGACTCACCACCCCCAAGTGTGAGTGTGGTTATCTCACCTGTTCCAGAAGTCCCAGCTGCTCTGCCCGACGGGGCCGCTCCGCCAGTCGATGTAGAGGGTACCGCCTCAGACATCCCGGCTGCTTCTCTATTCGCCTGGGCCAGCGAAAGGGACCTGGCTGTTCTGGAATCCTCCACTCGACAGCTTGCCACTGGAACCTGCAAAACAGCAGAAATGTCATGAGTACCAGGGCCTTGGAAAACAGCCCCACCTGCATTCATACCTCCAGTCACTTGCATACCCCCACCTGCTGCCTGCCCTCCTAGCGTACCCCACGCATTCAAAAGCGGCTGCAATAACTGCAGCAGCACTGGTGGAATAACTTGTTGCCCAGCTGGCTGCCCCATCTGCACCTGCGGACCCCCAGGCTGTCCTGGAGGCCCCACAATCACACCTCCACCGGTCCTCACAGGGACCCAAGGATTCACACTGGGACCTCGGACACCTTGCCCTCTGCCCTCCAAGAAGGCTCCCTCCTGACTGCTTCCTCCAGGCACCGGTCTAACCTGGCTTGCGCTAAACAACTGTCCCTGCTGTTGAGAGCCCTGGACACTTTGCTCCCTAACATCTCGCCTCACATCCATCTGCGCAGCACTCACAGGCCCCCTGCGCAATTGCCCCTGCTGATGTGTCCCGTTGAGCCCCCCACCAATAGGTGTCTCACTCCTTTGCTCCACACCTTCAGGCACACCCCGCGCTGGCCCCTGCTGCTGGACCCTGGGCCCCTCATACCCTGGAGCTGACAACATGCCCCCAACACCTCCGGCAGGGCCGGTCCTCGGCCCCGGTACCCCCGACTTACCTGCTCAGGTACCACGCGAGGACCCGCTCCTGCCCACTGCTTGCTTCCCCCTGCGACCATGATCACTGGCGCGGCCTTGCAGGGGGGTTTCCGGGTCCATCTTCCGCACCGGAAGGGGCGGGGCTACGACGCGCAATGCTTGCACGCGTAGCAACCGGGAGGCCCCCACCCGAAGCCTACCCAGCTCCAGCTGCCCAGCCAGGCCCAAGGGCCCGACCAAACCGCCGCCACGCTCCTGAACCAGGGCCGGATAAGCACTGGCACTAGGCCGACCCTGCCCTGCACCGGAGCCCCCACTAGCCCCTGCCTTACCAGGAGGCCGCTCCTGAGCTAGGCCCAGGCCTAATAGGCCCTGACCCACAAGGGACACGCACCCCGGAACCCACGCTACACTAGGCCCAAAAGAGGGCCCAGCCCCAGGCCCCACAGGCTCGGAGCTAGGCCCAGGGCCTACCTGAATACCAGGCCCAAACGAGAGCCCAGCCCCAGGCCTCACAGGCCCAATACTAGGACCAGAGCCCACACTGACCCCAAAAGAGGGCCCAACCCCAGGCACAACAGCCCAGAACCAGGCCCAGGGCCTACTACTACCCCAGGCCCACAGACGGGCCCGGGGCCTGCAGAACCCCCAGGCGTGGCTGCCGCCACCAAGGCCTGCAACAGGGACAGAACCCATGCAGCAGCCTCCGCTGGCAAAGCCTGTATGCTCGCCATTGAGGACATTAGAGAGGCCTCAAGCCCTGCACCACTAGGCCCAGGGCCCGAGGCCTGCTCAAACACCCTTTTCTCCTGCAAACTCACTGCCTCCCCCACTTCAGTCTCACCACCACTCGACTCCCCACCCTCATACAATGATGGAGAGCCTGGGGGAGCCAGAGAGGGGGCCCTAGAACCTTGCCCACATGGTATCATATGCTCCTGAGAGGGAGGGGGATTCTCCACAGTATTAACTCTTTTCTCCTTTGCAGGAGCCCTACTACCACCTGGGGACCCATCCCTGAACCTTTTAGGGGGAACAGATACTCGCCTGGCACGGTCCATAATGACAGCAACTCAAACAGCTCCAACTTCTAGCAGAAAACCGGAGGAAAGAGGCAGAATCTTCCAGAACATCAGTTCTTAAACCCTGAGGTGAGTCACTCCCCTTAAGCTGCAACATTGTTGCAACTCCATCTTTCTCTTTACATTCCTATCCTTACCAGACCACAGCCCTTAATATGCTCCATTCCCACTAGGGGTCACTACACTATCATTCTGACTGTCTGTGATGCAGCAAACCAAACAGCTTGCCTGCCCCTTTCTATGGATGTTTTCAATCTATAGAGGGTAATTAAATAAATAAAAATAAAAATTAGGGTATTGTCTCAGGTCTGGAAACATGATCATCCATTTCAGCCTGTTTAAATCACTTTTAATGTAAATGTCTGTAACTTAGACTTTAGGTAAACTAGTTCTGTCTTAATCTCTGTGCTTGCTGTAGACAGACAAGTAGACTGTACTACTAGGTTTTTGATGATGAGTCACAGACTCAAAGACAGTCAGATAATAACTTTTATTACAGTGTTACAGACTCAGTTACTGATACTGACTGAGTCTGACTGTCACTGTACAGCACGCTGCACACACAGAACTAAGAACATACATGATACATCATCATTCATGATTATCAGTGATGACTAAAGCAGGCGCAGCTGAAGCCTACAAAAGAAGAGGACTCTATGGGGCCTAGTTATCAACGTGTCCATTTTTCCTGCCTTCGCCGGTTCAATACGCCCTCCTAAGCTCGCCTACTATTGCCGCTGTGGACCTGAATACGTTCGCCTAAGTTATCAATAAAGCTGTCAAAAAGCCGCGCACCAAGTACGGGGCGATGAGCAGCGGACTGTGAGAGTTATCACTCATCCGATCTCACTGCTCTTCAGCTTTTTTACAGCTTTATTGCTAGCCTGTCACTAAGACCTCACACTAACTACACTGTTCTACCCCCTATACCGGCGCAACTCTTATAAATTTATTAAACCCTAAACCGCCGCCCCCCAGACACCGCCGCCACCTACATTATACCTAGTAACCCCTATCCTGCCCCCCCTATACCGCTGCCCTCTATAATAAAGTTATTAACCCCTATCCTGATGATCCCGGACCTCACCGCAACTAAATAAATAGTTTAACCCCTAAACCGCCGCTCCCGGACCCCGCCGCAACCTATATTAAACTTATTAACCCCTATCCTGCCCCCCCTACACTGTCGCCACCTATAATAAATTTATTAACCCCTATCCTGCCCCCCCTACACCGCCGCCACTGTAATAAAATTATTAACCCCTAAAAAGCAAATAGAATGCAAGCTCAATCTGATTTGCTGATCTGATCAGCCAATCGGATTGAACTTGAATCTGATTGGCTGATTCCATCAGCCAATCAGAATTTTCCTACCTTAATTCCGATTGGCTGATAGAATCCTATCCTGGTAAGATAAAAGAGCTTTTCTATTTTAATTTTAGAATAGGGTAGGGCATTTTTTTATTTTGGGGGTCTTTGTTATTTTATTAGGGCGCTTAGAGTAGGTGTAATTAGTTTAAAATTGTTGTAATATTTTTCTAATGTTTGTAAATATTTTTTTTATTTTTTGTAACTTAGTTCTTTTTTATTTTTTGTACTTTAGTTAGTTTATTTCATTGTATTTATTTGTAGGTATTGTATTTAATTAATTTATTGATAGTGTAGTGTTAGGTTTAATTGTAACTTAGGTTAGGATTTATTTTACAGGTAATTTTTAATTATTTTAACTAGGTAACTATTAAATAGTTATTAACTATGTAATTGCTATTGTAACTGGTTAAAATAAATACAAAGTTGCCTGTAAAATAAATATTAATCCTAAAATAGCTACAATATAATTATAATTTATATTGTAGCTATATTAGGATTTATTTTACAGGTAAGTATTTAGCTTTAAATAGGATTACTTTGATGGGGGGGCGGAGTTTGCCTACATCTAAGATGGACGTGTCTCCCTAGAGCTCTGCACTCCTGTCCGGGGAGAAACGCCATCACCCGCTCAAATCACCTTAATGAGGAAAACAAAAGTGTTAGCCGTCACTATGAATATGTGGTGCATTGATCGATACCACTTATATGCCTCATACTGCTGAACATCAAGCCCTACTGAGAGCGCAAAGGCCCGGTGGTAGTCGCCATCTTTTCTTTTAACACCGGAGCCGCGCCACCGCATCAGCGCAGCCTCACCCCAGCTCAGCTAAGCCGACGAAGTGTACTACCGGACAAAGCTTCAGAGCTACATTACCTCCGGAGCGTGAGTATGGGCCTGATGGCGTCTCTACACTCTGCCTAACAACACTTTAATGAATCTCAGGGGGACTAACCACATGCTAATCAAAAGGCCATAAAGTCTCTAAAACGGCCTCTCTAACCTTATCCTCAAAACGGCTCCTAAGCAGCTAAATCGAACCTCTAAACCACAAACAAATTTATAAGGGACTCTAAACATTTATAAATCTCCTAATGCACCTAGACAACAAACTTGTGAACTCACAATAGAATGGTCTAGAAACCTGAAATATAGAGATTCTCCACGTGGCAATTCCTACTCATGCTTATACTATTGGGATCTAGTCATGCACAGTTCCACCTCCAGCAACTAAACATTTATTAGTTTTACTCCCCTAACAATACAGCACAAAATTGGTGGGGAATTGTGCTTGGACTATCAGTTTTTGAAAAGTTCTACACGTTTCTTTTCCTTGCACTTATTTCTGTCGGCTCTTTTCATTGAGATAGATCATATATAACCCTTGCCTGCCATCTTGTGGTCAAAAGTGAAGCAACTTGTAGAAGATTCATTTCCCCTTGCACCCTTTTATTTCTTATACAAGATTGCCACCCAGTGGACCAAAGGTGTTATTACAGATAAAGGTCCTCAGACCTCTCAGCAATTTTTTCATTCCTAATACAAGTCTGACATCTAGTGGTCATAGTTGGTATCACACTGAACTGCTCTTAATACACAATAAAAGCCCAAGAGAATTAAGAAACCACAACTAACCTACAAAAAGCATTCTCACGTCATCACTAAATTAGCATCTTGTATGACAACCCACTCAGGAATATCAGAATGACATCAAAGAGATTGAATAAGACGGAGAAGATAGGCGGTGGAAAAAACACTCATGTAACCACTTTTTTCAAGCAAACGCAGAATGACAACCCTGCTGAATCCACCCCTGAGTCTAGGGTATTGGAGGAAGTTGCTTTAACAGAGCCTAACACTACAGAGGACAACACACCTCTAACAAGAGCTGATCTCCACCTACTAGTATCAAAACAAGATATCACCAACAGTTTTGACAAACTGTGGGCAAAGATGGATGCCATGCACACTTCCATGAATGAGAGCCTCAATGTTATCAAGAAGGATATGTCTGACCTGGGCGCAAGAATCGACTCCCTGGAGGAAAACAATGACAACATTATAGAAGATGTAGAGATGGCGGTCCAACAGACATCCCAACAACAGCAAGTTGTGACGGAACTACTAGACAAGTTGGAGGATATGGAGAACAGGAGCAGACGCTGTAACATCCGTCTTAAAGGCATCCCAGAATCAGTAACATCTACAGACCTCCCTTCATACCTTCACCAACTATTTTGTGCAATCACAAGAATAGACTCATCCACAGAAATTGAAATTGAGAGGGCCCACAGAGCACTCAAACCCAAGCCCAAAGCAGATCTCCCACCCAGAGATGTCATTGTGGCCTTCCTGAGATTCCCTGAAAAAGACAAAATCATCAGAGAAGCAGCAAAACAACCTACTTTTAAATTCAGAGGTAATGTGGTACACTTTTTCCAAGATCTTAGTAATAGAACTTTACAAAGAAGGGGTGCCCTGAGACCCCTAACAACTCTTCTACGGAAAAATCAAATCCAATATAGATGGGGTTACCCCTTTGCACTTCACATATCAAAGGACAACAAATTGCTGACAATAAAGGACGCTGAAGGGATCCCAGATATATGTGAAGCTCTGGGTTTGGAGCTACCTCCTGCTCAGGGCCCCACACCTTCCACGGACATACCAAAACCACAAAGGATACCTATGAAGTCACAGAGATCTCAGTGGACAAGAAATCCTTCAAAGAAATCTAAAAACAACTGATGGACTGTTTTGAAACCTTCATGCACTAATTCTCTTTCAGTCTCACCCGAGATTCTCTGGTTGGAGGGACATGGTGACTGAATCTTCAGGCACCCCATTTACAACCAGAAGCTGCCTCTCTACAACATGGACATAGAGTCAGGAACCTGTTGGGTTTGTGGTTGGGTTGTTGTTTAGTTTAACCATTAGAGTTTAATTCTTGTTAAGTTTGTGCAAGGTTCAAGGAACTGTAACAGGGTGGCCAGAACTAATATCTATAATATTACCACTACGTTCTCTAAAAAACCTCTTACAATAAGTAGTACTTTAAGCAACAAGAGGGTAGATAGGTGAAGTCTCCTCGGACTCAAGGTCCCCTTGGAAATTACTTTTTTTCAATGTTTAGTCAAGCTATAGTTTTTTCGTTATTTGTTCCAGGTTTAATAATATGGACCGAGAATGTAATGTATAATTTGATTAACCTGTTTTATTTTTTCTTCTTCTTCCTCCTTTTTCTGTATCTCCCCCTCTTTACCTCTTCTCTCCTTCCCTCACTCCCACTCCCAAAAAGACCACAGATACTCCGCAAATGCAGAAGCAGAGCTGATACTCATCTGGGAACTCTGGATTCACCAACTTCAGATAGGTCTCACACTTGGGGTCAGGTAACCAAGAACGCACCAATACATACTGATTCTAAGACACCACTCAATTACTCAGATGGCTAGTACCAACATCACGTTAGTCTCACACAATGTGAGAGGCCTTAACTCAGACACTAAAAGGAGGAAGTCTATGACACAATATAAACATTTAGGGACCAATGTTATTTTCCTCCAAGAAACCCACTTCATGACCTCCCAAATACCGAAATATTGGGAAAGACAATTCCCTTTACACTATCACTCGACAGTTAATCAGAAAAAAAGAGGGGTGTCTATACTCCTCCACTCCTCTCTAAATTTTTGTCTCACTGACTCCATTATAGACAAGGAAGGGAGATTTCTTATCATTAAGGGCACTATAAATGATACAGAAATAATCTTTTGCAATGTATACGCACCTAATGAACACCAAGAACAGTTTTTCACTAACCTGTCCTACCTCCTGACTAGCTGGAATGCAACTAGAATCCTCCTAGCAGGGGACTTTAATGTACCTCTTTATACACAGACTCAAGCCTCAAACACCCACATCACGGCTGCCCAACATAGAATGAATAAAAAGACACTATCAATTCTCAACACGATGGCAGGACACAACTTACTCGACACATGGCAGGCAATATACGGCAATACAGCTGACCACACATTTTACTCCTCAGCACACCGTAAATACTTCCGCTTAGATTATATCTTCTCAAGCCAGATCCTAATATCAAACATCGTATCTTCCTCTATTCAACCATGTGTATGGTCTGATCACTCAATAGTCTCACTTAAATTGTCAGGAATTCTTCTGCACAACAATACTAAAAGCTGGTCATTTGACCCATTATCTTTAAAATATCCAAACCACAAAGAGACGGTCCTCAGACACATGGAGGAATACTGGAAACTTAACACAAACACAGTAGATAACCCTTTACAGGTGTGGGCGGCTCATAAAGCGGTTATAAGGGGACTATTAATCCACATGAAGTCACTGGCTAAACGCAAAACTAAAACTATCTTTGACTCACTTCAACGGGACATAGCTAACCTTGAGAAACGCCACAAAATTTCTGGCTCACCCAATCTCTATAAGACACTATTAGAAAAACGACAAGCACTCGACAAATTGCTTTCTGACCAATCTTCCAGGGCGGGGTTGAGGCTTCAGTCTAAATATTTTCTTTACGCAAATAAGCCAGACAAATTCATGGCCCATAAAATTAGAAACAGAACAAGAGACATGTCAATCCCATATATATATAATACTCAGGGGGTCCTTACATCAAACCCCAAAGATATAGTTGCCTCATTTGCAGCCTACTATGGTTCCCTGTATGATGGCCAGAAGGTAACCAAATCAGAATCCACAAGGAACTCCCTTGACACTTTCCTAGAGGAAGCGACTTTACCCAAGATAAGCGAACAAGACTTAGAATCCTTAAATGCTGACATAACAGACAGAGAGGTCCTAGGGGTACTCAAAGATCTAAAACCAGGCAAGGCAGCAGGCCCTGACGGGTTCCCAGGAGATTATTACAAACAGTTCAAACCCACCCTCACCAAACATATTGTTCAATTCTGTAATTCTATCCTAAAAGGTCAAAAAATCCCTTCTGAATTGTTAAACGCTAAAATTATAGTACTCCCGAAACCAGGCAAAGATAAGATGGTGTGTCAAAATTACAGACCAATATCCCTCATAAATCAAGACCTCAAAATTTTCACCAAAATCTTAGCCAACAGACTCAAACCTCTACTCCCCAAAATGATCCACCCAGACCAGGTAGGCTTCATTCAAAATAGAGAGGCGCCAGACAACGTTAGGAGAATGGTATCCCTGATCGATTATATACAAGAATCAAAAACGCCTTCTCTGCTCCTATCCCTGGACGCAGAGAAGGCGTTTGACAGGGTCGACTGGACCTATATGCAAGCAGTGCTGACCAAAGTAGGCATTTCGGGAGAATTCATGAGTGCAATACAAAGTATATATTCCACCCCTTCAGCAAGCGTAAGAGCTATGGGTCACCAATCCGAAAGCTTTCCTGTCCTCAATGGAACCCGTCAGGGATGTCCTCTGTCTCCATTGCTATTCGCAATATGCATAGAACCCCTGGCCCAACAAATTAGACGATCCCCTGACATAACTGGTATCAAAATAAAACAGAAGGAATACAAACTTACGCTCTTTGCAGACGATGTCCTCCTCTCCCTGACGAGACCAATGATAACACTGCCGAACCTCTACCAAACCCTTAATTCCTTTTCCTCTATATCAGGTTATAAAATCAACCTGGAAAAGTGTATGGCATTACCTATACACATCCCAGATCACACCAAAAAGCTCATAGAGGCTAATTTTGAGTTCAAATGGGCCAAACACTCTCTCAGATATCTGGGGATTAATCTGACTACAAGTTCCAAAACACTATATAAGGAAAATTACCCCTCTATATATAAATCTATTAAACAAGATTTAAATAAATGGAGCAAACTACGATTTTCATGGTATGGTAGACTCTCGGCAATCAAAATGATGGTATTACCAAGGATCCTATACTTATTCCGTACCCTACCAATCAGTATACCAGCCCCAGACCTAGAGGATCTCCAAAGACACATAACTAGCTTCATTAGAGGAAATAAAAAAGCTAGGATAGCCTCGTCAGTTCTCTCTAGAAACAGACAATTGGGGGGGGTGGGAGCACCAAATCTCAAGCATTATTATCAGGCAGCCAGATTCGCACAGACAGCTCTCCTAAATGATCCTGAAGAGGACATTATTTGGACGCAGCTGGAAACAGACATCTTAGGACTTTCCCCATGTGACCTGATCCTCTGGGCCCCTAAACGATGCTTTAGAAGGAAACAATACGAACACCCAATAATAGACTTCATGATCAAGCAATGGTCTAGGCTGACTACCTCCTTGAATCTACTCCCCACGTACTCCGCTAAAGCCACACTCACAAACCAAGTTAGACAAGAATTGGTCCCTACCATCAAAAAATGGGAAAATAGGGGTCTCTATAGGATAGCCGACATTATCGAGGGAGGCAAACTGATGAGTTATACACAATTACAAGAAAAACTCCAACCAATTAAATTAGAATGGTTCCTATACTTACAACTAACTTCCACAATTCATCCCCTACTACCTCTTATAACTAAGTACTTGCCCTCCACATTAGAAAACATCTGCAGCACCTCATCCAGACCCAAGAACACCATTTCCAAGCTTTACCAAGCGATTCAACTAGCATCAGACAACTCCAAAACCTCTATACAAATCAAATGGGAAAAGGATACTAGTAAAGATTACGAGATACAGGAGTGGTATACAACTCTTTCAAGTGCAGGGAGAGGATTATTGAGCGCAGATATGTGGGAAAACTGCATCAAAACCAACTTCAGATGGTATTTAACACCGTTGATAACCTCACACTCTACTAAAGATAAATCCAGACTTTGCTACAGAGGCTGCGGGGAGATGGGGGACTATAGACACATGTGGTGGGACTGCACTTATTCACATAGGGTATGGAACCGACTATCTAGATTCTTAAGCTCACTCCTAGACAGCCCGATAAGACTGACCATGGAACAAGCCTTGCTCCATGCCAGACTTAAAGAATTCAACAAATATATTAATCTGTTTATCAGAATCACTTGCACAGCCACTAGGATTTGCATAGCCCGTCATTGGAGGGAGGGTGCCCCTTCCTGGGAAGAAATCCAACTTAAAATTAAATTTTATTACAATATGTCGGAGCAGGCAGCTTTCCTCCTAAACACCCAAGAAACGTTCCAGAAAGTATGGTATTACTGGATGTTAAATAACGTATCTTAACAGACTAGCCTACTAGGTTAGGACTCCCCACACAGATAGAATTGCACTCTAGTTCAACAGGGTCCCCAAACAAGATAGTTACAACAAAGTTCACTAGGTGACAAAATAACCCCACTTACAATAAAGGTCTTCTTTTCCTACACAAACTGGTGTGGAATGGTCTGGAGATATTCCCTTACCCACTCCCCACCTTTCCCTCTCCCTCTGTCCCACTCTACTTTTCCCCTATTTTCTAACACTTTATTTCATCTTTTCTTTTTTGGTATCAGGTATTAGAAATGGGCCCTTAGTGTCAAGAAGGACACAATATAATTCTCTATCTAGATTAAATAAGAGATGCCATGTCATAGGACTATTGGTCCACAATGTATGCTATCAATAAATTATCTCATGTTAGAGCGGCCCTACTAGTTTGGTCTAGATGTAGTAATTGAACGATTCATTGCTATGTAGATTGCATTATTTCACTTACTATGTAACTTAAGAAAACCAAGATCTTTGTTTTCTTGATTTGTTTTTTCATGTATATTTCTTTTCTCTTGTAATTATACCTTTCACAACAAAAATTAATAAAGAATACTTTATCTTAAATAGGATTACTTTATTTAATAAGAGTTAATTTATTTCGTTAGATTTAAATTATATTTAACTTAGGGGGGTGTTAGGGTTTGGGTTAGAGTTAGCTTTAGGGGTTAATACATTTATTATAGTAGCGGTGAGGTCCGGTCAGCAGATTAGGGGTTAATAATTGTAGGTAGGTGGAGGTGACGTTGGGGGCGGCATATTAGGGGTTAATAAATATAATATAGGGGTCGGCGGTGTTAGGGGCAGCAGATTAGGGGTACATAGGTATAATGTAGGTTGCGGCGGTGTACGGAGCGGCAGATTAGGGGTTAAAAAAAATATGCAGGTGTCAGCGATAGCAGAGGTGGCAGATTAGAGGTTAATAAATATAATATAGGGGTCGGCGGTGTTATGGGCAGCAGATTAGGGGTACATAGGTATAATGTAGGTTGCGGCGGTGTACGGAGCGGCAGATTAGGGGTTAAAAAAAATATGCAGGTGTCAGCGATAGCGGGGGCAGCAGATTAGAGGTTAATAAATATAATATAGGGGTCGGCTGTGTTATGGGCAGCAGATTAGGGGTACATAGGTATAATGTAGGTTGCGGCGGTGTACGGAGCAACAGATTAGGGGTTAAAAATAATATGCAGGGGTCAGCGATAGTGGGGGCAGCAGATTAGGGGTTAATAATTGTAAGATTAGGGGTGTTTAGACTCGGGGTACATGTTAGGGTGTTAGGTGCAGACTTAGGAAGTGTTTCCCCATAGGAAACAATGGGGCTGCGTTAGGAGCTGAACGCTGCTTTTTTGCAGGTGTTAGGTTTTTTTTCAGCTCAAACAGCCCCATTGTCTCCTATGGGGATATCGTGCACGAGCACGTTTTTGAAGCTGGCCGCGTCCGTAAGCACCGTTGTTATCTAGAGTTGCAGTGGCGGTAAATTATGCTCTACGCTCCCTTTTTGGAGCCTAAAGCACTGAAAACACAGCCATTCTGTGAACTCTAAATACCAGCGGTATTTAAAAGGTGCGGGGAAAAAAAAGCATGCGTTAGCTACGCGGGTCGTTACCGACAAAACTGTAAATCTAGCCGTAAGATAGCTACAATATAATTAATAATTACATTGTAGCTATTTTAGGATTTATATTTATTTTACAGGTAACTTGGTATTTATTTTAGCTAGTTAGAATAGTTATTAAATAGTAATTAACTATTTAATAACTACCTAGCTAAAAGAAATACAAAATTACCTGTAAAATAAATTCTTAGCTAAGTTACAATTAAACCTAACACTACACTATCATTACATTAATTAAATAAATTAGGTACAAATAACTACAATAAATTAAATTAAATAAACTAACTAAAGTCCAAAAAATAAAAAAGCTAAGTTAAAAAAAAACATTACAAACATTTAAAAAATATTACAACAATTTTAAGCTACTTACACCTAATCTAAGCCCCCTAATAAAATAACAAACCCTCCCCAAAATAAAAAAAAATCCCTACCCTATTCTAAATTAAAAAGTTCAAAGCTCTTTTACCTTACCAGCCCTTAAAAGGGCCTTTTGCGGGGCATGCCCCAAAGAATTCAACTCTTTTGCCTGTAAAAGAAAAATACAACCCCCCCCCAACATTAAAACCCACCAGATTGAGCTCACATTCTATTGGCTGTTGAATCAATCAGCCAATCAGATTTTTCCTAACTTAATTCCGATTGGCTGATAGAATCCTATCAGCCGATCGGAATTGAAGGGACGCCATCTTGGATGACGTCCCTTAAAGGAATATCCATTCGTCGCTAGTCATTGGGAAGAAGAGGATGGCTCCGCGTCGGCTCGTCTGAAGATGGCTCCGCTCCGGATGGATGAAGATTGAAGACGCCGCTTGGAAGATGACATCGCCCGGATGGAAGATTTCTTCAGCGCCACCTGGATGATGATTTCATCGGATGGAAGATTTCTTCAGTGCCCCTTGGATGATGACTTCTGCCGCTCTGGATCTCCTCTTCGGATCCATCAGTGGCTCGGCTGAGTGAAGACAACTCAAGGTAGGATGATATTCAGGGGGGTAGTGTTAGGTTTTTTTAAGGGGGGTTTGGGTTAGATTAGGGGTATGTGGGTGGTGGGTTTTAATGTTGGGGGGGTTGTATTTTTCTTTTACAGGCAGAGCTGAATTCTTTGGGGCATGCCGCGCAAAAGGCGCTTTTAAGGGCTGGTAAGGTAAAAGAGCTTTGAACTTTTTAATTTAGAATAGGGTGGGAATTTTTTTATTTTGGGGAGGTTTGTTATTTTATTAGGGGGCTTAGATTAGGTGTAAGTAGCTTAAAATTGTTGTAATATTTTTTAAATGTTTGTAAGTTATTTTTTTTATTTTTTGTAACTTAGCTTTTTTATTTTTTGTACTTTAGTTAGTTTATTTAATTTAATTGTAGTTATTTGTAACTAATTTATTTAATTAATGTAATGATAGTGTAGTGTTAGGTTTAATTGTAACTTAGCTTAGGATTTATTTTACAGGTAATTTTGTATTTCTTTTAGCTAGGTAGTTATTAAATAGTTAATAACTATTTAATAACTATTCTAACTAGCTAAAATAAATACCAAGTTACCTGTAAAATAAATATAAATCCTAAAATAGCTACAATGTAATTATTAATTATATTGTAGCTATCTTAGGGTTTATTTTACAGGTAAGTATTTAGTTTTAATTAGAAATAATTTATTAAAGTATAGTGTAGTGTTAGGTGTAATTGTAACTTAGGTTAGTTTTTATTTTACAGGTTAATTTCTCTTTATTTTACTAGGTAGCTATTAAATAGTTAATAACTATTTAATAGCTATTGTACCTAATTAAAATAAATTGAAAGTTTCCTGTAAAATAAAAATAAATCCTAAGATAGCTTTAATATAATTATTATTTATATTGTAGCTATATTAGGGTTTATTTTAAAGGTAAGTATTTAGTTTTAAATAGGATTAATTTAGTTAATAAGATAAATATTATTTAGATTTATTTAATTAATATTTAAGTTAGGGGGGTGTTAGGGTTAGGGTTAGACTTAGGTTTAGGGGTTAATAAGTTTATTATAGTTGCGGCAGTGTAGTGGGGGCAGGATAGGGGTTAATAAACTTATTATAGGTGGCAACGGTGTAGGGGGGCAGATTAGGGGTTAATAAGTTTAATATAGGTTGCGGCGGGGTCTGAGAGCGGCGGTTTAGGGGTTAATACATATATTATAGTTGCTGCGGGGACCGGGAGCAGAGGTGTAGGGGTTAACATATTTATTATAAACACTCAAAATTGCTCGACAAGAGCAATGAAATAGCGCAAAATAACCTTATGAATGAAAGTATATAAAAACAACAGGTATTAAATACAACACTATAACTGTTGGTAGAAACACATAGATAATACTAATAGGTTAATACTAATTAGAAAGAAAAGAAACCGAAAAACCTGCATATAATAAATGTTGCGGTATATGGAAGTCCAAAGTCCTATAAAGGATAAATGTCTTTGCAGAATGCCGGTCTGTAAATTCCTGACCAAGCGAAGAGGTGATAATCCTGTATCTTGAATGCTCCGCTGCTCCTCTTAACGAGACAAATCTCCAAAGTGCAGTTTCTAGAATAGGATGAAAGGAGAGAAGCGCAGGACGTGATTCAAGTGTAGATATATTTATTCAGGTGAAACACACAAGATATTATACTCACAAGAGTTCAAATAAAAACAGGCACATCATAATTAAAGTTGTCCCTCATACACGTATGACTAGGATCCAGCTGTAATGTTATGGATCATCAAATGTCCCTTCGTTATTTAAAAACGTCCAATTTCAGTGAGTGTAACAGCGGGTACTTCGATCTCTCCAGCTGCTGCGTCAGGGACACACCTCCACACACCCTCAGCTCAGTACCAATAGGAGAACCCCTAGTGCTGAGCTCACTGCACACGAGGACCTACGGTGGCTTCACTGGGTGATAAATAGAATGTACACAAAGCTACGTTTTACGCGTTTCGTCCCGTGTGACGGGACTTTCTCAAGAGCTTGTGGTGGGCTCTGGGAGCTGCGGTTTAGGGGTTAATCAGTTTATTATAGTGGCGGTGGGCTCCGGGAGCGGCGGTTTAGGGGGTAATACATTTATTTAGTTGCAGCGGTGTAGGGGGGGACAGATTAGGGGTGTTTAGACTCGGGGTACATGTTAGGGTGTTAGGTGTAGACATCTCCCATAGGAATCAATGGGATGTCTGGCAGCAGCGAACATGAACATTCGCTATGGTCAGACTCCCATTGATTCCTATGGGATCCGCCGCCTTCAGGTACGCTGGGCCGGAAAAGTGCTGAGCGTACCTGGTAGTCATTTGATAACTAGCAAAAGTAGTCAGTTTGTGCCGAACTTGTGTACGGAACATCTGTAGTGACGTAAGCATCGATCTGTGTCGGACTGAGTCCGGTGGATCGAAGCTTACGTCACAAAATTCTACTTTTGCCGGTATCTAGGGCTTGATAACTAAGGCAAATCAGCCTTGCCACAAATACGCTGCAGAATTCCAGCGTATTTGAGGTTGACGGCTTGATTGACTAGGCCCCAGTGTCCCTACTAGTCATCAGACAGATGACAGCGCTTGGTTACTCACTTTCACTTAGGCTCCGACAGCGTCAGCAGGTGGACCGTGGAGCAGCCAGGCCAGAAGCAATGAGCATGCACTCCGTCAGCTCACTGGTTTCCCGTCTAGTACTCTGATGGACGTGGGTGTGATGCGGACCAGCCCCAAACTAAACAACATTAGCGGCACAATTAGCAGCACTCTCACCTGGACCGGAGTCTGAGTCTGACGACTTGTCACTTGTGTGCACTGCCACTGCCGACTGGAGCGAGGGTGGAGTCAGGGGTGAGAGGAAGTCAGCCTAGGAAGACGAGGCGACTGCAGTACTGCTACTTACTTGCAAAAGTGTTGCTAGTTGCTCTGAACATGTTCTGATAAAGTTGCTAAGCACTTCTTGCACATGAAGACGTAAGCCTCACCCATATATGTGGTGTTAAAATTTCAAATAAATATATTATTTTTTTATGTTATTAAAACAGGAAGCGCATAGTGATTGTTACACTACATTTCACTTTTTGTTAAATACACCCCTTTATTTTCTATTGGTCTTCCCATTGTACATGCACTTTTTTTCCTGTTCATTTTGGTCAGCCTTACCTTTTTTCAAATTACCTTCCAATATTCCTATACTTTTTTTTTTTTTTTTTTAAATCCACAATTATTTTTTTGTCTTGTTTTCTAGCTCCTTTTTAAATTAGTATTCTTAACTTACTCTCCTATTTCTTGCTATATCATCCACAATTTTTATATTTTTAGACAGTGACACCCTTCCCGTTTTTAAAAATATAAAAAAATAAACCTTTTTTTGCTGCAAAGCACAAAAGCATGCTATATAATGAGATGATTTTCCTAATGCAGATACATATAATTTCACAGCATACTGTATAATAGAAAATGAAATGTAAACATTAGATTTGCACAAACAAAAAGGGTAAACAGAACTATTAGATTGATACTAAAATATGACACAATTATTTTATTGCAAAACATATTATGTTAATTATGTAAATGTGTTTTGGCTGAACTTACGGACAAACATCACTAATAGATAAAGCACATTCTTACAAGCCCCCGTGAGGATTTAAGCATAGCAAACATATTGAATATGTAAAGCAGACATTCTACAGAAAGGGCAGAATGGGGGGGGGGGGGGTGTAGAATAACCTGTCAATCATGTTGCTTCAGTATAAGAACCTCACCATTGCAAAATGACAAATAGATCATTAAAGCCCAAACAGTAATTCATGATGTCAATTATAGAGTTCTATAAGCTATCTTATGTTATATTTATCAGCTAAAGATCAACACTGATACAAAACAGAATAAATAAACACATAAAAAAAATCTATAGAAAAAAGCTAATTCTTATACAAAAAAAAAGAAGAAAGAAAAAAGTTATTCTAATTTAATATAGAAATATTTTTACTTGTTCCTGAAAGAATTTGATTTATCTAACACAATGAAGAATGAAACTGAATAATTATCTACAAATTAAGTTCAAAGAAAAATATCTGGTTCTACACAATAAAAAAAACAAGGAAAAAAAAATGTTATTTATTCAGTGGTAGGAAGTAGAAAGAAGGGCAAAAATATACTGGTTTGCGCAAATTAATGCTAAAGAGTGGTTGGGATGTAAAAATAAATAATGTTACTATATAAATAATGTGTGGTACGGATGATAATATATATATATATATATATATATATATATATATATATACACACATACATATACACACACAAAGTGATGCTAGGCAGCAAATAAATGAGGGGCTTTAGATTTTTCAGGTCTGCAATCGGTGGTTCCTGCCCAAACAGCCCCATATGTTCTTTGAACCAAACCCACCATATATGCCAATCCTACACACTGATTTTGCATACCATTGTCTACTGATAACATCATTTTTGCCAGTTAATAATTAGTAATAATTAAATCAATTGACCAGTAACAAAAATAGGCTCCTAACGCTGGTTTTGGGCTACCGCTGGTATTTAGAGTCAGTCAGGAAAGGGTCTAAAGCTCACTTTGCAGCCCCGACTTTTCCATACCGCAGATCCCCTTATGTCAATTGCGTATCCTATCTTTTCAATGGGATCTTTCTAACGCCGGTATTTAGAGTCGTGGCTGAAGTGAGAGTTAGAAATCTAACGACAAAACTCCAGCCGCAGAAAAAAGTCAGTAGTTAAGAGCTTTCTGAGCTAACGCCGGTTTATAAAGCTCTTAACTACTGTGCTCTAAAGTACACTAACACCCATAAACTACCTATGTACCCATAAACCGAGGCCCCCCCCCACATCGCCGCCACTCTATTAAACATTTTTAACCCCTAATCTGCTGACCGCACACCGCTGCCACCTACGTTATCCCTATGTACCCCTAATCTGCTGCCCCTAATACCGCCGACACCTACATAATATTTATTAACCCCTAATCTGCCGCCCCCACTATCGCTGACACCTGCATATTTTTTTAACCCCTAATCTGCCGCTCTGTACACCGCCGCAACCTACATTATACTTATGTACCCCTAATCTGCTGCCCCTAACACAGCCGACCCCTATATTATATTTATTAACCCATAATCTACCGCCCCCAACGTCGCCTCCACCTACCTACAATTATTAACCCCCAATCTGCCGACCGGACCACACCGCTACTATAATAAATGTATTAACCCCTAAAGCTAAGTCTAACCCTAACACCCCCCTAACTTAAATATAATTTAAATCTAACAAAATAAATTAACTCTTATTAAATAAATTATTCCTATTTAAAGCTAAATACTTACCTGTAAAATAAACCCTAATATAGCTACAATATAAATTATAATTATATTGTAGCTATTTTAGGATTAATATTTATTTTACAGGCAACTTTGTAATTATTTTAACCAGGTACAATAGCTATTAAATAGTTAATAACTATTTAATAGTTACCTAGTTAAAATAATTACAAAATTACCTGTAAAATAAATCCTAACCTAAGTTACCATTAAACCTAACACTACACTATCAATAAATAAATTAAACTACCTAAAATTATCTACAGTTAAACCTAACACTACACTATCAATAAATTAATTAAATACAATACCTACAAATAAATACAATGAAATAAACTATCTAAAGTACAAAAAATAAAAAAGAACTAAGTTACAAAAAAATTAAAAAATATTTGCAAACATTAGAAAAATATTACAACAATTTTAAACTAATTACACCTACTCTAAGCCCCCTAATAAAATAACAAAGACCCCAAAATAAAAAAAATGCCCTACCCTATTCTAAAATTAAAATAGAAAAGCTCTTTTACCTTACCAGCCCTGAAAAGGGCCCTTTGCAGGGCATGCCCCAAAGAATTCAGCTCTTTTGCCTGTAAAAAGAAAACATACAATACCCCCCACAACCCACCATGCACATACCCCTAATATAACCCAAACCCCCCTTAAATAAACCTAACACTAAGCCCCTGAAGATCTTCCTACCTTGTCTTCACCATGCCGGGTTCACTGATCGATCCAGAAGAGCCTCCGATGTCTTGATCCAAGCCCAAGCAGGGGGCTGAAGATGTCCATGATCCGACTGAAGTCTTCATCCAAGCAGGAGCTGAAGAGGTCCATGATCGGGCTGAAGTCTTCTATCAAGCGGCATCTTCAATCTTCTTTCTTCCGGATCCATGGTCATTGAAGATTGAAGATGCCGCTTGATAGAAGACTTCAGCCCGATCATGGACCTCTTCAGCTCCCACTTTATAGAAGACTTCAGCCCGATCATGGACCTCTTCAGCTCCCGCTTGGATGAAGACTTCAGTCGGATCATGGACATCTTCAGCCCTCGCTTGGGCTTGGATCAAGACATCGGAGGCTCTTCTGGATCGATCAGTGAACCCGGCGTGGTGAAGACAAGGTAGGGAGATCTTCAGGGGCTTAGTGTTAGGTTTATTTAAGGGGGGGTTGGGTTAGATTAGGGGTATGTGGGTGGTGGGTTGTAATGTTGGGGGGGGGTATTATATGTTTTCTTTTTACAGGCAAAAGAGATGAATTCTTTGGGCCATGCCCCGCAAAGGGCCCTTTTCAGGGCTGGTAAACTAAAAGAGCTTTTCTATTTTAATTTTAGAATAGGGTAGGGCATTTTTTTATTTTGGGGGTCTTTGTTATTTTATTAGGGGGCTTAGTGTAGGTGTAATTAGCTTAAAATTGTTGTAATATTTTTCTAATGTTTGTAAATATTATTTTATTTTTTGTAACTTAGTTCTTTTTTATTTTTTGTACTTTAGTTAGTTTATTTAATTGTGTTTAATTGTAGGTATTTTATTTAATTAATTTATTGATAGTGTAGTGTTAGGTTTAATTGTAGGTAATTGTAGGTATTTTATTTAAAGGGACAGTCTAGGCCAAAATAAACTTTCATGATTCAGATAGAGCATGTAATTTTAAACAATTTTCCAATTTACTTTTATCACCAATTTTGCTTTGTTCTCTTGGTATTCTTAGTTGAAAGCTTAACCTAGGAGGTTCATATGCTAATTTCTTAGACCTTGAAGACCACCTCTTTCAGATTGCATTTTAACAGTTTTTCACCACTAGAGGGTGTTAGTTCACATATTTCATACAGATAACACTGTGCTCGTGCATGTGAAGTAATCTGGGAGCAGGCACTGATTGGCTAGACTGAAAGTCTGTCAAAAGAACTGAAAAAAGGGGCAGTTTGCTGAGGCTTAGATACAACATAATCACAGAGGTTAAAAGTATATTGTTATAACTGTGTTGGTTATGCAAAACTGGGAAATGGGTAATAAAGGGATTATCTATCTTTTATAACAATAAAAATTCTGGTGTAGACTGTCCCTTTAATTAATTTATTGATAGTGTAGTGTTAGGTTTAATTGTAACTTAGGTTAGGATTTATTTTACAGGTAATTTTGTAATTATTTTAACTAGGTAACTATTAAATAGTTATTAACTATTTAATAGCTATTGTACCTGGTTAAAATAATTACATAGTTGCCTGTAAAATAAATATTAATCCTAAAATAGCTACAATATAATTATAATTTATATTGTAGATATATTAGGGTTTATTTTACAGGTAAGTATTTAGCTTTAAATAGGAATAATTTATTTAATAAGAGTTAATTTATTTCGTTAGATTTAAATTATATTTAAGTTAGGGGGGTGTTAGTGTTAGGGTTAGACTTAGCTTTAGGGGTTAATACATCTATTATAGTAGCGGTGTGGTCCGGTCGGCAAATTAGGGGTTAATAATTGTAGGTAGGTGGAGGCGACATTGGGGGTGGCAGATTATGGGTTAATAAATATAATATAGGGGTCGGCGGTGTTAGGGGCAGCAGATTAGGGGTACATAGGTATAATGTAAGTTGCGGCGGTGTACAAAGCAGCAGATTAGGGGTTAAAAAAATATGCAGGTGTCAGCGATAGTGGGGGCGGCAGATTAGGGGTTAATAAGTGTAAGGTTAGGGGTGTTTAGACTCGGGGTTCATGTTAGAGTGTTAGGTGCAGACTTAGGAAGTATTTCCCCATAGGAAACAATGGGGCTGCGTTAGGAGCTGAACACTGATTTTTTGCAGGTGTTAGGTTTTTTTTTCAGCTCAAACTGCCCCATTGTTTCCTATGGGGATATCGTGCATGAGCACGTTTTTGAAGCTGGCCACGTCCGTAAGCACCGCTGGTATCGAGAGTTGCAGTGGCGGTAAATTATGCTCTACGCTCCCTTTTTGGAGCCTAATGCACTGAAAACCCAGCCATTCTGTGAACTCTAAATACCAGCGGTATTTAAAAGGTGCGGCCAAAAAAAAGCCAGCGTTAGCTACGCGGGTCGTTACCGACAAAACTCTAAATCTAGCCGATAGTGTTTTAGTCTTGTGGTAGTTAACACATAGAAAAGATATTGTTGCAAATAAAAAATAGAATAATGGTTACCCTTCATTGTGCAAGAAACAATAGAACAATGATTTTTTTTTAGCTACTTTGTACTAGTAACATATAAAGCAGTATTTTGCTAATAAAGCATAGACAATAATTATCCTTCATTGTACCAGTAGTGCCTTAACGAGACAGTCTAGTCCAAAAAAAACTTTCATGGTTCAGATAGGGCATGTGATTTTAAATAACTTTCCAATTTACTTTTATCACCAATTTTGATTTGTTCTCTTGGTATTTTTAATTGAAAGCTAAACCTAGGAGGTTCATATGCCAATTTCTTAGACCTCGAAGGCTGCCTCTTATCTGAAGGCATTTTGACAGTTTTTCCCCACTAGAGGGTGTTAGTTAATTTGTGTCTAGATAACACTGTGTTCACGCACGTAAAGTTAACGAGGAGTCAGCACTGATTGGCTAAACTGCAACTCAGTCAAAAGAACTGAAATAAGAGGGCAGTTTGCTGAGGCTTAGATACAAGTTAATCAAAGAGGTAAAAAGTGTGTTAATATAACAGATATATGAGAAAGGAGAAATGGAGGTGCTTCATAGGGTGAGTATGTTAGGACAAGTGAAATGCTACAAGAAACAGACAAATGGCAACTCACGTGTTTGCAGGCACCACCAGTGGTGCGTGAGAGGCGAGCTGGGGCACACCGTCCCCCCAGCCATACAAACCCTAGTTATTTCAGGAAGCTTGAGTGGAAACAGAACCCCTACACAGCATCAACACAGTTCTGTAGAAAGGATTCCTGCAGGGTGTCAGCTCAATTAGCTGAATGTGCAAACAGTTTAGCCAGACAGGCTGGAAGGCAGTGCAAAAGAGCACCTAAGGTTGCCAATTAGGCAATAATAGGTGATAAAAAGTGCTGCTGAGATTGTATATAAAGTATACAATAAAATGATAGTTCCAGTTAAAAGGGGTTTATTTAAAAACAACGCATTTCTCAGTGGATATACCACTGTTTCATCAGGCTAAAAATGATAACTGAGACACAGATTTATAACTTCTACAAAGACTTGTTCTAACACACTCACCAATTAATTACAGGTGAGTGGGTGTAGGATTACAGATAGGTGTCAGGCTAAAACCATATAACAGTGCCTATGTCTAACATAAAAAACATAATTGTTAACATATCTAACTAAAGGAACTATCGTAATATAAATGTATATTGATAAAAAAAAGAAGGTAGTAACATGCAGCTATAAAGCTTTCTGTCTGATTGCTATATCACTTGCAGAAAATTGATATTAAAAATGACAAACAACAGTAATAAAGTGCTATAACAAGAGGTCATGGCATACACAATATGCTAAAGGATAAGTAAATGTTTTAAGTTGTAACAGTTGACAATAAATGCCATCTACATATATAACTGTTTCTATACTGTTATGCCAAAATATATTTATCAAGAATTATATAACAAATATGTCACAGTTAAAACAAAACATGTAACAAGGAAGAGTATATTATAGCAAGAAATCTTAATATGAATGCAAGTGTTTCATTATATCTAACACATATGTGTTGCATAACCGAAATATGTGAACAGTTGATAATGTCAAAAATAAAAAGTACAAAATACATTACAAAAAATAACACAATAAAGAACTAGGACAAGAGGTCATGGTTTCTATGAATCACTCGAAGAGACGTGTGCTATAGTATTGTGCCTGAATATATTCTATCAGAGAGTATATACCAAATACGTCATAATTAATGCTAAACATGTTACAGAAAAAATGTATTATAACAAGAGGTCTTGACATGAATGCGAGTGGTGCAATATATGTGTGTTATATTAGCCAGTAACATGTTAACTTTTTGTAGTGTTATATAATCAGTTTTTCACACCATTTTAGCCACATATATTCACATATGCGCATATATTTTTAGGTATGTACATGTGTATATTTATTTAGATATACTAGGTTCCTTGTTTTTGTCTCACACACTGGTATCACTCAATATTAGTGGGCGCCTCCTAGTTTGTTACAGTGCGACATTGGTACTCCATCTGGTGCACTTACATACAATCGTTTTCGTTAATATAACTGTGTTGGTTATGCAAAATAGGGGAATGGGTAATAAAGGGATGATCTATCTTTTAAAACAATAGTGTTGTAGACTGTCCATGTAACTATATTTGCCTATAAACACAACACAGCAGCCTCAACTCATTGTGTATACAGCATATAGAGCAATTATTTAAATTATTTTCTGTTAGAATCAAATATACGTTGGCAATTTCTGTAGGCTATGGTAAATACTTTTTTTCCAGGTTTTTCTATTGTTCCAACTGGCCCCTGTGCTTTAGTAAGTGACACCAAACATGGCAGCAACTTTTCTAAAATGGTATCCACAGTGAGGAAATTACATATTGCATAAATCACAAAGCTTTTTATTTATAAGTTCAAGGCAGTACAAGTGCAGTAATTAAGGTTTGCCTGAACTGGCCAGTCAATATCCAGGATGCAAATCAAATAGCAGTAATGGCATATAAGTATATCCCCAGGTCTTGTAGTACCTGTGCAAACAATTTAAGTTTATAAGGCAAAGTCTAAGGCAGTACAAGACACAGGCAGGCTCAGAGTTCAGAACAAACCAACAACAAGATCTGTAGGAGAATTAGATAGAGAAAATAAATTCTGGACCACTGGTTTCAATAGGGACACATTGATGCCATATGGTGTTCTCATGAATTGGGGAAGCTGCAACTTAACAACCACACCATTAATCAAAGTGATGATATTAATGAGGCCAATGTGTCTGGGACCCAATTTAGAAGTGGGTTGCTTCAGGCGGATATTATGAGAAGACAAATAGTCCATATAACCAACCTGAAAAAAGGAGAGGATTGACAATGTTTATCTGCTTGTTCTTTCCGCTAGACAGCGGTTTGCAAATTGGTATGGACCTCTTCCCATAATTCCTAAAGGTTGATTTCCACCTGATCTGTAGCAGGGATATCCCCAGGGCAAGATGCTGGATGAAGTAATTAATTTACAAAAATGGAGAATGTCTAGTCAAATTCTGGATAATAGAAGCTTGAGCATGCACAGAAAAAGCCAACAAGTATGCCCAATTATTATGCTTGAAGGGCACATCTGAGGTATTTCTCAAATGGCTGATTAGTGCATTTAGTGAGCCCATTTGTTTGAGGATAGTGAGCAGAAGAAAAATGGTCAAACACAATAACCTCAAGAATACCATGTGGTATAATATCTCTTTCACAGATCTGAACCAAGTGTGGAACAGAGGGCAATGTTTTAAAAGTATAAAATGAGAATTCTTAGAAAATCTGCCAATCACTGCCAGGATAACAGTATATCCTTGAGAGAAAGGAAGGTCCACAATAAATCTATTAAAACATGGCTCCAAGGCCTAGTATGTATAGGCAAAGGGCATAAGGGACCCAAGGGTCTAGAGCAAGATGTCTAGGTCTGGCACAAATATTACAGGCAGATACATACTGTTCAATGTATTTCTTTAAAGAAAGCACCATTTTACGCAATATGAGATCTTGAATCCTGTGTACAAGAGGATGGCCATAAGTAGGACTATCGTGCCCCCATTGAAGAAAATCAGGGACAGTAATGCTATCAGTAAAATATTGTCATGAGATTTTTTAAACAGAGATAGAAGATAAAATGGATGACATTATTTTGTCTGCTAGTATAATGGGTTCAGGCTCATTAGACAAGGCTTCATGTAAAAATTGCATGGAAAGAGCATTAACCTTTGTGTTACAAAGGCCAGGCAGATATGAATAAACAAAATTAAATCAAGTGAAAAACAAAGTCCATCTAGATTGTCTGGGGTTCAGTCATTTAGTCTTCTCCAAATATTCAAGGTTATTATGATCTGTGAGAATGGTGATAAGAGTATAGGCTCCTTCCAGCAAATGTCTTCATTCTTCAAGGGCAAGGTTAATAGCGAGTAACTCTCAGTTGCCAATACAATAGTACTTTTCTGCATCTGAAAACTTGTAAAAAAAATAAACACAGTTATGAGGAATCCTTTCTTTGAGAAAACACCTGCTCCAATGTCAGAAACATTAGCTTCAATCAAAAAAAGGCTAGTATAAGTGAAGATGAATATCTGGTTTTCATTTCCTCGAAGGCCATAATAGCCTCAGGACTCCAAAAAAATGGGTCTTCTCCTTTCTTAGTCAAGGCAGCCACACTTATTGATATTGGCATAGTTTATTCTTGTTAAGTCTTTGCAAGACTGTGTGTACATGTCCAGGATACTTGGTACGGAAAGATGTAAGAAATTAACAAGTAATCAAGATATATCAGGAAGGAAGCAATTATGTCCCTAAAAACATCATTAATAAATGACAGGAATACAGCAGGAGCATTGCATAGTCCAAAGGGTATATGTATTACAGAAATAAAAGTTGCACTTGAATAAGAGGTCCCAAGATACAACAGAGGCACCACTGGAGGTGGTAGAGGAAATTACAGTCTCTTCTTCAAATAACAGCAACTTCCACAGAACTGTAATAAAGAAAAGAAGGTGTTCTAATGGCACAATATCATTTAGTTTCCAAATCCCCTCTTTACACCACCTTCCCCACAGAAGGATACTCAATAGATTGGAGCACTTATCTCAGAGTGCAAAATGGAACGTCCTAGGAAAATTAGGAGCTTCCCAGCGAACTCCTCACAGTTTACAAGTGTTTGGATTCTGTCACACGCTTCAGCTCTAAAAACATATGTTGTCTGCTCACCTTCCTCCAAACAAACACACCCTGTGTTGCACAAAAAAACATAAAAAATACAAAGTACAGTTACACTTATAATAAACAATCAAATAAAAATGATAAAAAAAATTATTGCACACAAACGTTATATGGGCTCAAAGATATGAGATCTCAGGTAAAAAAAAGGCATGCAAAGTGCTTTAAAAGCGAGATACATACATATACATGTTTATGTATTTATATGTGTATATATGTATTTACAGACATATATACACATATAAACACAAAAAATACATATGTACACACATACGGCTAGATTTCGAGTTCTGCGGCCAAAGGGGTGCGTTAGCTAGGCATGCTTTTTTTTCCCCGCACCATTTAAATACCGCTGGTATTTAGAGTTCACAGAAGGGCTGCGTTAGGCTCCAAAAAAGGGAGCGTAGAGCATATTCACCGCCACTTCAACTCTCGATACCAGCGGTGCTTACGGATGCGGCCAGCATCAAAAACGTGCTTGTGCACGATTCCCCCATAGGAAACAATGGGACAGTTTGAGCTGAAAAAAAACCTAACACCTGCAAAAAAGCAGCGTTCAGCTCCTAACGCAGCCCCATTGTTTCCTATGGGGAAATACTTCCTAAGTCTGCACCTAACACCCTAACATGCAACCCGAGTCGAAACACCCCTAACCTTACACATATTATTATTAACCCCTAATCTGCCGCTCCGTACACCGCCGCAACCTACATTATACCTATGTACCCCTAATCTGCTGCCCCTAACACAGCAGACCCCTATATTATATTTATTAACCCCTAATCTGCCGCCCCCAATGTCGCCTCCACCTACCTACACTTATTAACCCCTAATCTGCCGACCGGACCACACCGCTACTATAATAAATGTATTAACCCCTAAAGCTAAGTCTAACCCTAACCCTATAACCCCACTAATTTAAATATAATTTAAATCTAACAAAATAAATTAACTATTATTAAATAAATGATTCCTATTTAAAGCTAAATACTTACCTGTAAAATAAATCCTAATATAGCTACAATATAAATTATAATTATATTATAGCTATTTTAGGATTAATATTTATTTTACAGGCAACTGTGTAATTATTTTAACCAGGTACAATAGCTATTAAATAGTTAATAACTATTTAATAGTTACCTAGTTAAAATAATTACAAAATTACCTGTAAAATAAATCCTAACCTAAGTTAATTAAACCTAACACTACACTATCAATAAATAAATTAAATAAAATACCTACAATTATCTACAATTAAACCTAACACGACACTATCAATAAATTAATTAAATACAATACCTACAAATAAATACAATGAAATAAACAGGGCTGGTAAGGTAAAAGAGCTTTTCTATTTTAATTTTAGAATAGGGTAGGGCATTTTTTTATTTTGGGGGTCTTTGTTATTTTATTAGGGGGCTTAGAGTAGGTGTAATTAGTTTAAAATGGTTGTAATATTTTCTAATGTTTGTAAATATTTTTTTTATTTTTTGTAACTTAGTTCTTTTTTATTTTTTGTACTTTAGTTAGTTTATTTCATTGTATTTATTTGTAGGTATTGTATTTAATTAATTTATTGATAGTGTAGTGTTAGGTTTAATTGTAGATAATTGTAGGTATTTTATTTAATTTATTTATTGATAGTGTAGTGTTAGGTTTAATTGTAACTTAGGTTAGGATTTATTTTACAGGTAATTTTGTAATTATTTTAACTAGGTAACTATTAAATTGTTATTAACTATTTAATAGCTATTATACCTGGTTAAAATAATTACAAAGTTGCCTGTAAAATAAATATTAATCCTAAAATAGCTACAATATAATTATAATTTATACTGTAGCTATATTAGGATTTATTTTACAGGTAAGTATTTAGCTTTAAATAGGAATAATTTATTTAATAATAGTTAATTTATTTTGTTAGATTTAAATTATATTTAAGTTAGGGGGGTGTTAGGGTTAGACTTAGCTTTAGGGGTTAATACATTTATTATAGTAGCGGTGTGGTCCGGTCGGCAGATTAGGGGTTAATAATTGTAGGTAGGTGGAGGCGATGTTGGGGGCGGCAGATTAGGGGTTAATAAATATAATATTGGGGTTGGCTGTGTTAGGGGTAGCAGATTAGGGGTACATAGGTATAATGTAGGTTGCGGCGGTGTACGGAGCGGCAGATTAGGGGTTAAAAAAATATGCAGGTATCAGCGATAGTGGGGGCGGCAGATTAGGGGTTAATAAATATTATGTAGGTGTCGGCAGTGTTAGGGGCAGCAGATTAGGGGTACATAGGGATAACGTAGGTGGCGGCGGTGTACGGAGCGGCAGATTAGGGGTTAAAAAATTTTAATAGAGTGGCGGAGATGTGCAGGGGCCTCGGTTTAGGGGTACATAGGCAGTTTATGGGTGTTAGTGTACTTTAGAGCACAGTAACTACTGACTTTTTTCTGCGGCTGGAGTTTTGTCTTTAGATTTCTAACGCTCACTTCAGCCACGACTCTAAATACCAGCGTTAGAAAGATCCCATTGAAAAGATAGGATACGCAATTGACGTAAGGGGATCTGCGGTATGGAAAAGTCGCGGCTGCAAAGTAAGCGTTAGACCCTTTCCTGACTGACTCTAAATACCAGCGGTAGCCCAAAACCAGCATTAGGAGCCTCTAACACTGGTTTTGACGGCTAACGCCAAACTCTAAATCTAGCTGATAGAGACATATCTAGAAGTGCATTGGAGTCCTTTGCAGTTAACTAGATGAAAATATGTAAAAACATTTTTATGCAATATTCATTGTTATTAAAGTGTTATACTGTGTATTTACTGTAAATATTTCACATGCCAATGTTCTGCACATAGCAAAATATGTTCTATGGATTAATAAATATATATATATATATATATATATATACTGTATATATCTTTTTATATATCTATACCTATATATAATTATATTATATATATGTATATATATATATATATATATATACATATATATATATATATATATATAAAATAAATATTTCTATATATATCTGATGTGTATATATATATACTTTATAATATATATATATATATAAGCATCAGATATATATAGAAATGTATCTGAAGAATGTGGAATATTCATCTTTTCATGTTGGGTTAGCGCACATGAGAATATTCAATTGGGTTTGCACTCGAGTAGGTAGTTAGATTTTCTTCCACTTTTTTGCTCCATTGACTTCAATAGGTAACTACGTGAACCCGCACATGATATTCTAAGTTTGACTTTTGCGGTTGGCAAGTTTAGCGCATGAGCGAAAACATATTTTCAACTCGTATAACAAGCACAAACTGATGCATGGAAAAAGTTTACTTCTAGAGCAGTTAACACTCAAAATGGGAGCGTCAATTAGTGCTCCCCTTGTAACCTGGCCTTCAATAGGGCATCTGTTGAAAAAATCTCCTTACTTGGAATACAAAGGAATGCTAAACTGTGGTGTTTTTTGTTGTTTTTTTTTTTCTTTAGAAAAAAACTGCAGGGGTTCCTCTGGTCCAACAATTAAAGTATTAGGATGAAAATGAACTTGGACTTTAAGTGGCATAGATGAATACTGTGACTTCTAGTCACTACACTGTGAATGTTTATGGTATAAAAGATCAAGACATAAATATATAGAAATAAGGTCTTCTATGGAGTTAGGGTACTCTTTATAGAGAATCAATTCTTGACTCCTCTCACAAAGTCCTATTTCAAACAAAGTTATCAGACTATCATCTTCATTCAATAGCATAATCAATGAGTAACTGATCACTTTGCTGCTACTTTAAAAATGATAAGTTGCAGAATTTAATCTTCCTGGAGCATTAAAGACCAGTCTGAACTGCTCCATAAAGGCATGCAAGTCATCAGGAGATTTTTTTACAAGATAGAAGAGGCCTAAGCTAAAACTTTTCCAGACAATAAAGAGGTATATAGGCCAATCTGGAATTCTGTGAGGCAAAAGTCCTTGGTTGCAAAGTAAAAAAAAATCTCACACTGATAAGTAATAAATAATCTGCGAAGAGAATGGGTATCACCAAATTGAGCAGGAGGTGGCATTTTAGGTTCCACTTCAGAAGAAGTGGAGGCTGAAGTTGATGAAGATAAGTTATTTGAAGCAGTTAGTTAGGAAACAGAGCCTTGAGACATTGGAGTTCCACAGAGATTAGGTAGCTGAGTAAAACGTAATTGCATAGAGTGCTTGGATAATATTAGCCTCCATTTGCAGCATTCATTTTTCATGAGCACCAAGCATTTGAACTTGATTATTATTATTGTGTTCTATTATATTTGTGGCTGATGCAAACTGTAATGATTCTTGTTGAGGCTTAGAGCATAGTAACATAAAACAAACACCAAGTGGAGCAAAAGTTATTAAAAATATTAAAGGGTTTGGCTTAGTATGTCAAGCTGAGTCTAGAATGCAAAACAAATAGAATTAAAAGCTTGCAATTGCAAATAAGAATATCCAAAGACCCTGTGATAACTGCACAAACAATTAAAGCAAACATTTTATCAAGCATTTTATCAAGTCCTACGGCTAGATTTAGAGTTTTGTCGGTAAGGACCCGCATAGCTAACGCCGGCTTTTTTCTTGCTGCACCATAAAAATAACTCTGGTATTGAGAGTCCACATAAAGGCTGCGTTAGGCTGCAAAAAAGGAGCGTAGAGCATATTTAACGCAGCTTCAACTCTCGATACCAGAGTTGCTTACGGACGCGGCCAGCCTCAAAAACGTGCTTGTGCACGATTCCCCCATAGGAAACAATGGGGCTGTTTGATCTGAAAAAAAACCTAACACCTGCAAAAAAGCCGCGTTTAGCTCCTAACGCAGCCCCATTGTTTGCTATGGGGAAACACTTCCTACGTCTGCACCTAACACTCTAACATGTACCCCGAGTCTAAACACCCCTAGCCTTACACTTATTAACCCCTAATCTGCCGCCCCCGCTATCACTGACCCCTGCATATTATTTTTAACCCCTAATCTGCCGCTCCGTAAACCGCCGCTACTTACATTATCCTTATGTACCCCTAATCTGCTGCCCCTAAAACCGCCGACCCCTATATTATATTTATTAACCCCTAATCTGCCCCCCACAACGTCGCCTCCACCTGCCTACACTTATTAACCCCTAATCTGCTGAGCGGACCGCACCGCTATCATAATAAAGTTATTAACCCCTAATCCGCCTCACTAACCCTATAATAAATAGTATTAACCCCTAATCTGCCCTCCCTAACATCGTCGACACCTAACTTCAATTATTAACCCCTAATCTGCCGACTGGAGCTAACCACTATTCTAATAAATGTATTAACCCCTAAAGCTAAGTCTAACCCTAACACTAACACCCCCCTAAGTTAAATATAATTTACATCTAACGAAATTAATTAACTCTTATTAAATAAATTATTCCTATTTAAAGCTAAATACTTACCTGTAAAATAAATCCTAATATAGCTACAATATAAATTATAATTATATTATAGCTATTTTAGGATTAATATTTATTTTACAGGTAACTTTGTATTTATTTTAACCAGGTACAATAGCTATTAAATAGTTAAGAACTATTTAATAGCTAAAATAGTTAAAATAATTACAAATTTACCTGTAAAATAAATCCTAACCTAAGTTACAATTAAACCTAACACTATACTATCATTAACTTAATTAAATAAAATATCTACAATTACCTACAATTAAACCTAACACTACACTATCAATACATTAATTAAATACAATACCTACAAATAACTACAATGAAATAAACTAACTAAAGTACAAAAAATAAAAAAATATTTACAAACATATGAAAAATATTACAACAATTTTAAACTAATTACACCTACTCTAAGCCCCCTAATAAAATAACAAAGACCCCCAAAATAAAAATGCCCTACCCTATTCTAAATTACTAAAGTTCAAAGCTCTTTTACCTTACCAGCCCTGAACAGGGCCCTTTGCGGGGCATGCCCCAAGAAGTTCAGCTCTTTTGCCTGTAAAAAAAAACATACAATACCCCCCAACATTACAACCCACCACCCACATACCCCTAATCTAACCCAAACCCCCCTTAAATAAACCTAACACTAAGCCCCTGAAGATCATCCTACCTTGTCTTAACCTCACCGGGTATCACCGATCGGTCCTGGCTCCAAAATCTTCATCTAACCCAAGCGGGGGCTGGCAATCCATCATCCGGTGGCTGAAGAGGTCCAGAAGAGGCTCCAAAGTCTTCATCCTATCCGGGAAGAAGAGTAGATCCGGACTGGCAACCATTATCTTCCAAGCGGCATCTTCTATCTTCATCTGATGAGGACCGGCTCCATCCTGAAGACCTCCACCGCGGACCCATCTTCATCCGGCGACGTCCAACTGAAGAATGATGGTTCCTTTAAGGGACGTCATCCAAGATGGCGTCCCTCGAATTCCGATTGGCTGATAGGATTCTATCAGCCAATCGGAATTAAGGTAGGAATATTCTGATTGGCTGATGGAATCAGCCAATCAGAACCAAGATCAATCCGATTGGCTGATACAATCAGCCAATCAGATTGAGCTTGCATTCTATTGGCTGATCGGAACAGCCAATAGAATGCAAGCTCAATCTGATTGGCTGATTGGATGAGCCAATCGGATTGAACTTGATTCTGATTGGCTGATTCCTTAAAGGAACCATCATTCTTCAGTTGGACATCGCCGGATGAAGATGGGTCCGCGGTGGAGGTCTTCAGGATGGAGCCGGTCCTCATCGGATGAAGATAGAAGATGCCGCTTGGAAGATGATGGTTGCCGGTCCGGATCTACTCTTCTTCCCGGATAGGATGAAGACTTTGGAGCCTCTTCTGGAACTCTTCAGCCACCGGATGATGGATCGCCAGCCCCCGCTTGGGTTGGATGAAGATTTTGGAGCCAGGACCTATCGGTGATACCCGGTGAGGTGAAGACAAGGTAGGATGATCTTCAGGGGCTTAGTGTTAGGTTTATTTAAGGGGGGTTTGGGTTAGATTAGGGGTATGTGGGTGGTGGGTTGTAATGTTGGGGGGGGTATTGTATGTTTTTTTTTACAGGCAAAAGAGCTGAACTTCTTGGGGCATGCCCCGCAAAGGGCCCTGTTCAGGGCTGGTAAGGTAAAAGAGCTTTGAACTTTAGAAATTTAGAATAGGGTAGGGCATTTTTTATTTTGGGGGTCTTTGTTATTTTATTAGGGGGCTTAGAGTAGGTGTAATTAGTTTAAAATTGTTGTAATATTTTTCTTATGTTTGTAAATATTTTTTTATTTTTTGTAACTTAGTTCTTTTTTATTTTTTGTACTTTAGTTAGTTTATTTCATTGTAGTTATTTGTAGGTATTGTATTTAATTAATGTATTGATAGTGTAGTGTTAGGTTTAATTGTAGGTAATTGTAGGTATTTTATTTTATTAATTTAATGATAGTATAGTGTTAGGTTTAATTGTAACTTAGGTTAGGATTTATTTTACAGGTAATTTTGTAATTATTTTAACTATTTTAGCAATTAAATAGTTCTTAACTATTTAATAGCTATTGTACCTGGTTAAAATAAATACAAAGTTACCTGTAAAATAAATATTAATCCTAAAATAGCTATAATATAAATATAATTTATATTGTAGCTATATTAGGATTTATTTTACAGGTAAGTATTTAGCTTTAAATAGGAATAACTTATTTAATAAGAGTTAATTAATTTCGTTAGATTTAAATTATATTTAAGTTAGGGGGGTGTTAGTGTTAGGGTTAGACTTAGCTTTAGGGGTTAATACATTTATTAGAATAGCGGTGAGCTCCGGTCGGCAGATTAGGGGTTAATAATTGAAGTTAGGTGTCGGCGATGTTAGGGAGGGCAGATTAGGGGTTAATACTATTTATTATAGGGTTAGTGAGGCGGATTAGAGGTTAATAACTTTATTATAGTAGCGGTGCGGTCTGCTCGGCAGATTAGGGGTTAATAAGTGTAGGCAGGTGGAGGCGACGTTGAGGGGGGGGCAGATTAGGGGTTAATAAATATAATATAGGGGTCGGCGGTGTTAGGGGCAGCAGATTAGGGGTACATAAGGATAACGTAGGTGGCGGTCGGCAGATTAGGGGTTAAAAAAATGTAATCGAGTGGCGGCGATGTGGGGGGCCTCGGTTTAGGGGTACATAGGTAGTTTATGGGTGTTAGTGTACTTTAGAGTACAGTAGTTAAGAGCTTTATGAACCGGCGTTAGCCCAGAAAGCTCTTAACTACTGACTTTTTTCTGCGGCTGGAGTTTTGTCGTTACAATTCTAACGCTCACTTCAGACATGACTCTAAATACCGGAGTTAGAAAAATTCCATTGAAAAGATAGGATACGCAATTGACGTAAGAGGATCTGCGGTATGGAAAAGTTGCGGCTGAAAAGTGAGCGTTAGACCCTTTTTTGAGTGACTCTAAATAGGAAGCCTAAAACCAGCGTTCGGAGCCTCTACTGCTGGTTTTCACGGCTACCGCCAAACTCCAAATCTAGGCCCTAGTTAGTAGTAATTACAGAAGTAAATGTTTGGCTGAATTGACCAATCAAAGTCCAGGATTCAAATAAATAAGCAAAGGAAGTAGTGTTGAAAATAAGGATATGCAAAGGTCTAAGGGTAACTGTTCAATCAAATGAAGCAAAGTTTAAAACACAAACTCCAAGGCAGTTCAAGAGCAGTAATAAGGATTTGTCTGAATTGGCCAGTCAAAATCCAGGATGCAAATCAAATAGCAGTAATGTTATATAAGTATATCCACAGGTCTTATGGTAAATGCACAAGCAATTGAAGGAAACGGTTTATGAGGCAATGTCCAAGGCAGTACAAGACATAGACATGCAGGCTCAAAGGTCCAAACAGTTCTTTACCAGGATACATATATGCAGCTTTAAATAAACCAGGATACATAGAAGCAAAACAGGATCTTTGGATAACAGCACATGTACATCCAAACAGCAAGGACAGAAGAGTCAGAAAATAAACTCCTTGCATCAGCAAGGAAAGCACATGCCAGGTTAGTTTAAATAATAAAATAGGAAGGAGGTACTCTAGCAGGCAAGGCAGAGAGGAAATGCTCCAGCAGCCATTTGCTAAAGGCCTGATTGAGGCCGAAATGCGTTGGCAGATTACAGTTAGATTTTGGTAAGCCCCAATTTGTAACCACTTTGAATATTCTTATTTTAAAATGTTATTTGCACTATTAATATATTTTTTTCCCACAGGTTCACACGGATTATACCACTCACCTAGGATCAACATTTTTGACCACTTACTAGGATTATAAACATTTATTTTTCTGGTACTGTATTTATATTTTTTTATATTTTGAATTGTATATATATATATATATATATATATATATATATATATAATATTTTATCATTTTTCTTCGATTTCGTTCATTCCACCATCTTTTTTTTTCTATCTTTTTTTTACCATCCTGTTTTGGAAGTACAACTCTTTATTGGATCTCACTGGAATCTGTTGGCGCTCTACAAATACCTGATAATAATAATAATAATAATAATAATAATAATAATAATAATACAATATTATTTGGCATTTTCACCACCCTCCCCACTGGATCTACTTATTTACGTACTTTTAGTTTGGGAGTTTTGCCATTTATTGGATTTCATCTAGTTTTATCATACTTTCCTCGCTATAGACATTTATTTATTTTATATTGCATTGTTTTTATTTGTTTACTTTTAAATACATGGATCCATGTTTTATTTTATAATTGTATAATAAGTTATATTTGTTTTTATAGTAATTAGTTCCTGACTTTTAGAAGTTGTTTTGCTAATAAGGTTTTTTATGATTTCTTAGCATTAGCAATATTAGAATCCACCGGCTCTTTGTAATGCTCCTTTTGTATTTTTTAATATTTAGCTAATCTATGGATAAACTAGGATACATTTTCATTAGGAGCTGAGTGGTTCATTAACTAAGCGCTGAGTGCAATTTTTTTGTAATTTTTGTGTTAGCTTGTACCTGCATATGCTCAACTTGTTCTAGACACCATGCACACTTACCTAATCCATGTCAATGTCCAACTTTTCTAGAGACCAAACATACTTTCCCAGCATCTGCATATTCTCGCCTGGTTCCTGAAATCCAACCAGACTTTCCTGATGCTTATGTATGCTCACCTTGTTCCTGAAGCTGTACTTATCTACTATTCCTTGACAATCTCACCAACAGTATGCGCTGGGTATCCTGTGCCTGCTCAGAAACCTGTGTCTAATTTACCAGAATCAGCCTTCCTCAAACCAGATGTGTCTACTGTACCTATCTGGTATCACACGTAAAAGTCTCATCAACAGTACCCGCTGAGCATTCTGTGCCTGCTGAGAAACTTGCATCTACCATACCACAGCCATACCACAGCCTTCCTTAAACCAGCTGTGCCTGCTGTACCTATTTGGTTTCCTGTGACATTCTCACCAAAAGAACCCGCTTGGTATCCTGTGCCTGCTGAGAAATATGTGTCCACCATATCAGTGAGAGCCTTCCTCAAACCAACTGTGCCTGCTGTAGCTATCTGGTATCTAGTGACAGTCTCACCAACAATACCCACTGGGTATCCTATGCCTGCTGAGAAACCTGTGTCTGCTTTCCTCTCAATAGCTGTGTCTGCTGTACCTACCCAGGTATTCTGTGACAACCTCACCCTTTACTGTTTTATTCAAGCACCAGTGCCCAAAGGATTCTTGTTATTGCAAACTACTTAGAGTATTCTGAACATTTTATTGCACTTTAATGTTCTTTTTCAGGCCTATGTTCAAACTTGCAGTTTCTGTGATCTTTAATATGAACTACCAACTGTTCTTTTGCTTATCAATTATTATAGCTTTTATAAAGACTCTCATTGTTCTGTGTATTTGTTCCTTCATTCTGAGTTTCACACACCCTAACCCCCTCACAGAATAATTCAGCCAAAAAAAGGAATTTGCAGGAATTGTCAAAGCTTTAACACAGCAAGTGAATGCAGAATCTCAAGCTTTGCTGCCTTACAAGAGAACCAGAAAAGACTGGAAAAGCAAATCTAAAGACCCCTGCAAGGTCCAGCACTAGTAACCAATGCACTTGTATCATAATCTGCTACTAACAATCCACCTGAACCAAGAATTGCTCTACATAAAAAACTAAATGGGTATTTATCTCAATTTTTTACTTGTATCACCCTTTGTTAGACTCTGTTTGCACCACAACCCAGAACTTACTACCCAGACATTATACGTGTACAAATTGCTATTTCACTTCTTACTGGCAAACCACAGTTATGGGCTCACCGACTAACAGCCTATCCTTGAGTTTTGGGATAAATTCTTACAAAGCCTTGAGTCACAGTAGGAAGACCCATACATGACCTCCACTGCACAAGCTAAGATTCATGCCCTTTAACAGGGTACAAGAGATGTGGAAGAATATATCATTGAGTTTTGTCACCTTTCCACACTAACAGCTTGGAATGAAGCTGTCCTCCTGGATCATTTCTGGTTGGGCCTGTCTGATTCTCGGAAAGATGAACTGGAATGAGTAGGGTTCTCTAAAACACTAGAAATCCTTATCTCTCTGTTGACTCAGATAGGGAGAGACATATGGAAAAAGCTGCTGCTTATAGCTCTGTTCACAAGTAGGTTAGTTCGCCCTCTGCTTCCACCTTCACCAACTGTCTCTAGTAACAAAACCATACAAATAGGAGATGTCTGAGGTCCCTCTATTTAGCCAGAAAGCAAAGAAGAAGGTCATTAAATCTCTGTTTGTACTGCCGGAAACCTGGACATATAGCTTGAGTGTGCACTGCCAAGCCCAAGACTCCTAGGGATCAGCAGCCTCTTCACATCCTATCCATTGATCAAATGCCAAGATATTCAAAACCTCAGTTATTCCTACTATTTCTTTATCAGTCACATTTGGGCAAAGGCCTCAAGGGACTGCGTTTTTTTATTTAGAGACTTTACTAGTGTTCCATTTAATGCTTGGCCTCCCCTGGTTACAAAGGCCCAATTTATTTATCAACTGGTAAAACTGGAACCATGCACTTTAAATACAAGATTTTCAAGAAGTATTTGAAAAGAAAGGAGCTGATTCTCCCCCTCCTCATAGGGGATATGACTGCCCCTCATCCCTGAGGCTCCATTTTCCTTAAGTTGCATCTATCCATTATCAGAACCAGAGTTAAAGTTTTAAAAGAATATATCTATATATAAATCTACAGAAATGGTTTAGCAAACCATCCAAGTCCCCTGCTGTTAGCAAAAAAGATGGAGGACTTCATCTACAGGGACCTTACTGCCATCACTGTGAAAAAATAAATACCCACTACCACTTATTCCAGAATGTATGGATCACAGTTATCTTCAGAAAAATTGATTTAAGAGATGCCTATATTCTTGTAAGAGTACAAAAATCAGATGAGTGGAAACTGCCTTTCGTTTTCATAATAGGCACTATGAGTACATTGTAATGCCCTTTAGTCTGTGCAACACCCCTGCTACCTGCAGAGGTTTGTCAATAACATTTTTTGTGATTTATGTAGTAGCCTACCTAGACAACATACTCATTTACTCTTCTGTACAACAATACTATGATCATGGAAGGACTGTGCTATCCTGTCTGTGAGCTAATCGTCTAAGCTAAACTGGAAAAAATTATCTTTAACAATGACTAAGTAGAATTCCTAGGCTTCATCTTATCACCTGAAGATATTTGTATGGATTCCAAGAAAATCGAAGCTATGATAAACTGGTCCACCCCAGACAGTAAAAGAGCCACTCAATGCTTTGTGAGTTTTGCTAACTTTAACAGAAAGTTTATGAGGGACTTATGTTATTCAAACTATTACAGCCCTCACTAAGGAGACCGTTAAATTTCACTAGACTGAAAGAACACAACAAACCTGTGATAACATAAAGTAACTGTTCACTTCCTCACCAATCCTGATTTGACCTGAACCAAGACAGTCCTTCTATGGCGAAGTTGATGCATCTTAGAAAGCCATTCTGAGCAGTATTATCTCAAAGAGCTGATGACAAGAATTATCTACACTCTGTGGCCTTTCTGTCTAGTATTCTCTTCCCAGTAGAAATAAACTATGATGTGGATGATATAGACTACTCACCAGAAAAACAGTTTTCGAGGAGTGGAGATATCAACTGGAGTGGGCTGATCATCCCATTACTGTTTTTATAGACAACAGAAATCTGGAATACTTATGCTCAGCCCATAGGCTCAAAGCCAGACTGGCCTGGTGGGCACTCTTACTCAGTTGCTTCCATTTCTTCATTACATGATATTCAAAAAGATATAAAACCTTATGTACAGGGGGGCATGTCCAGGTGGTAGCCATGAAAGCATGCAAATTAGGAGCTCCCAGAGTCGTCCAAATAATCCGACGATTATTTATGGACATAAGTGACATTGTCGCTATACTTACCAAGAACAAGACTCAACATATGTTACTGCAAGCATCTACATAATTATTGTGCCAATTTTCTCAACTGAAGCACTAATCTGGACTGTTAAGAGATTCAGGCGGCGGCCGATGACGTATCTTTTTACACCCCACCACTGTCATCTGGGTAAAAGCAGTTAACATCAAACTGCAATAACCTTAAAGCAACACTTTGGCAACTCAAGAGGTATCTCAAAGTGCAATTACTACAGGAGATTTATTTGATCAAGACCTATCATGAAGAGTAATCCCAGAGACTTATTTCTCACTATTGCAGAACTTCTAGAGCTTCATATGACAATGCTTACCGCTGAAATCAGGTCGGCCTTCTCATCTATTTCCTCCATGACGAATGTGTCTGTATTGTAACCGGTAATCACTCAAATGTCCCAGTCGGGTGGGGCGAGCAAAGATACCTGACTCGAGGGAATGAGACCCGATGTGGGACAGATCTGTTGGATCATCGAGCAGCAGCACTCATAGAGGAGATTAAGATGTCATCCTCCCCTACCTCCTCAGAAGAGACTATCACCACACTCTGTGTTTTCTCAGAGATATCAGTGCTGTTGAGCACTTAGAAGCACACAGTCTGGATAGATGCAACCATGGGGCCAGCTGTTGAGCTTCTTCTCCAGAACAAGACTCTCAGTGCACAGGATAGCAAGGTATACAGAAACGCTCATCCTGCAGGACACCCTACACTAGTAATAAGCTTCCATGCTAAAAACAGGAGACACATGCAGGAGATTTTCTGACAATCACAGATCTCACCTGCAGGATAATCTACATAGACACTGAGCCCTGGGGAAATACTATGGCTACAGACTAACAGCCAGATGTTATCTTTTCTATATAACATGCCGACTATTTGTAGAATACCAAAAGTTGTCCAACTGTAGCCCAACTATTTCATAATTAGAAACACCAATTAAGTTAGAAGTTTGGGCTTTATTCAAATATACCTTTACCTAATGTTATTTAGAAACCAGATAGAGATATGTTCTGTCACATCTGACCATTATTGTGAATTTTTACAACCTACTCTTTTAAGACTTACTGAGAAGAGATAGGACAGACAAAAACTATTTTATTTTTGCCTTTAAAGGCTACTTCTGTAATCTTAGGGGTATTATACTTTTATTTGCTGTCTTAGTGAATAATGGTATTGTGTGCCTTTATTGGAAGGAAGTTTATATTAGGCATTATCTGCATCATCTTATAGAGGCAAAAATACTTTTTGTTGCCATTAATCATAGAAACCTGTTTCTCAATCATTCTTGCAAGATTAATCCATATCAAATGATGAGCCCCTATGCAGCTGTTATTTATCTTTCATAGAGTATATAGGTCTGCTCCTGCATCTTCCTCCTGCACTTACCCCCATTGCCTCTGGCCCAGGCAGTGAGGCATTTAGCTGTATTTGACATTATGCATAAATAATTTGCTATAGACAAAAACAAAGAAATATAGATTTTTCCTAACAGGAACTCTACCTGATGAAGTAGTCACAATATAGATTGTAAATGGGGTGACCTACTAAGTTTGATAACTCCCTTCTAAAACTTATTTTATACTTACATCTTAAGACAGAAGCTATTAATGCATATAATCTTTACCATGAGAATTTGTATATCCCTTATCCGCATAGATGCCTCTATAGTTTTTTATTCCCAGCTGGGGTTTAAGTTCCAAGCTCTTATGTTATTTTAGAGGTAAGGTCCCAAATGAGTCGATATAATGAGCAAATTGTTTATTTAACCTTGTCATATATGTCTGGAATGAGACACATTTGCTAAGTGTACACTCTCTAATATTTTATGTCATTTAGTATATGTGTATCCCCATCTCTCCATGTTATAGTCCTGTAGTCTTAAGATTATACCTATTGCCACCTCAATATGCAATTATACCTAGTATGCCACTTATGTTTTCAGTGATGTTTAAATGTCGTCATTCTGATTATCTTTACTAGTTTATAATTTACTTACATGTTCCAAGAGTGACCGTTTAGATCATTAGATTTCCTCTTTGTGTAATTTATGTACAATAGGGCCCATGAGTGACCCTTTGAAAAAATGTAAGGAAACTATAATGTTTAAAAACGAGGTTCCAATCTATCATATTTAGTTCATTTATAGTTACCCTAAGCTTTGAGTGGACAGGTTATACTCCTGTATTCTGTGTACCCAGTGCAGATCACACAGCTTCCATTTACCAGTGAGACTTCTTCCAGTTGCAAGGCTTACCAGAGACTATAGTGTCTGATAGAGGTACCCAATTTACGCCCAGTTTACGTCTAAATTCTGGACAGACTTTTGAAAAGGACTGCATATTCAGCGGGCCCTATCTACTGCTTTCCATCTGCAAACTGAATGCACAAACTTAACTTTGGAGCAGTACCACAGATGTTATACTACCATGTTACAAGATGACTGGGTTCAATAAATTGCTTTGAATTTGCCTATAATAATCAAGTTCATAGATTTATATCCATGTCTCCTTTCCCATGTACCTATGGGTATCATCCAACTATGTTACCTGGCACAACTATCCAAAGCTCATTTCCTGCTGCTGAGCAATATCTACACAAAGTTCACAATACTTTATCTGTAATAAAGAAGAGATTATTGGAAGCCCAACAACAATATAAACATTATGCTGACAAAAAGAGACATCCTGCTCCTACTTATCAAGTTGTAGACAAAGTATATTTATCCACTGCTCATCTTGGACTTGCTCTTCCTTCAAAAAAATGAGGTCCCCATTTCATGTCAGAGGAATATGAGGTTGAAGGAATCCTAAATGCCAGGCTTTGCAGAGGGAAACTGGAATACCTCATACATTGGAAAGGATATCTCACCAACAGTAGCCGCAGAGTATTCTGTGCCTGCTGAAAATCCTAAGTCTACTATACTAGAAACAGCCTTCCTCTCACCAGATGTGTCTGCAACCTGCTAGTTATTCTGTGACAACCTTACCTTTACTGTTCTATTCAAGAACCAGTGACTTTATTACCGCAATAGAAAGTATTGATAACTTTGTATTGGACTTTGGATTTAGGCCTATGTTCAGTAGCTTGACATTGTTAGCTGGGATCAGACATTTTGCTCAAATACATGACAGAAAAATTGATACATTCTTGTGGTGTGCAATTGAAAGAGTAGCAATGCCAAATAGATGAGGTGACAGAGGGAGGATTTGTTGGGGAGACAGGAAATGTATTGGTTAATAAGATTAAAAATAAGAGTGCATTTTGGACTTTTTTCAGAATAAGACTTAATAAAATATTGGCAATAGGAGTTATATGTCTAGCTCATAATAATAACCTAATAGTTTGTTCCCCTGCTTTGAATCGCTCTGTCTCTTTCTCTGACCTATGTATATTTGTTTTTCCATATTTTGTATTGCTCATAAATTGAGTAGTTAATACAGAAGTTTCTGTTTTACTAATAAAGAGATGAGCAGTAAGTTTATATTAAAAGCTTTAAGTTTGCATATTCATATATTGAATGTATTGAAAGCATTCATAATATATTTTACTGCCCACAAGTATCTCGGGTTATCCTTCTGTGTTCATCTGTATGTTTGATCTATTTTTTCAGAATTGAAGTAGCTAATACAGAGATTTTTGGTATATTATTAAGAAGATGATCAGTAGGTCTATATCTAACGTATATGTATGACATTGTAAATAATTTAATAGAATTTTGCAGTTAATTAGAATGTTACATGTAACATTGAATACATATATTATGGACTTTGTTTCTTTAAACAAGGATGTGTTCCTGTATGTGTTTTTAGCCAATGAATGGTAAACTATGCCTTTAAATTGGAACTGTGCATCAGTAGTGATGTCGCAAACTTAAAAATTTCGGTTCGCGAACGGAGGACTCGAACTTCCGCTATTGTTCGCGAACTGGCGAACCGCGCGAACCGCCATTGACTTCAATAGGCAGGCAAACTTTAAAACCCACAAGGACTCTTTCTGGCCACAATAGTGATGGAAACGTTGTTTCAAGGGCACTAACACCTGGACTGTGGCATGCTGGAGGGGGATCCATGTCAAAACTCCCATGGAAAATTACATAGTTGATGCAGAGTCTGCTTTTAACCCATAAAGGGCCTAAATCACCTAACATTAATAAATTGTTTGCAATAACGTGCTTTAAAACATCAGTTATGATGTCGTATCGATCAGGTAGTGTAAGGGTTACGCCCGCTTCACAGTGACAGACAAAGCTCCAAGTGTAACGCACCGCAAACAACCGCAAACAGTCCATTTGCACAACCACGAGATAGATTTGATAGATAGATACATAGATTACAAAGCTCAATAGATGCAAAATACATATGATCGATACAAATTACATAGATCAATAGATGCAATATACATTTTATAGATACAAATTACATAGATCAATAGATGCAATATCCATTTGATAGATACGAATTACATCGATCAAAAGATGCAATATACATTTTATAGATACGAATTACATCAATCAATAGATGCAATATACATTTGATAGAAACGATTGATAGTTAGATAGATTTGATAGATAATTAGATAGATTTGAAAGATATATAATTTCCCTGACAGAGTATAACAATAAAACATGCAGTCTCGGACCCGTGGTAACTAGGTTGTGTTAAGTAGTTCTGTTCTTAGCAGTTTAATCCCTCTTACTCCCCCTATCGGGGGAGGTCTATATGGCCTGCATGATTACCCTGACAAAGTATAACAACAAGACACGCGGTCTGGGACCCATGGTAACTAGGTTGTGTTAAGTAGTACTGTTCTTAGCAGTTTAATCCCTCTTACTCCCCCTATCGGGGGAGGTCTATATGGCCTGCATGATTACCCTGACAAAGTATAACAACAAATCATGCGGTGTGGGACCCATGGTAACTAGGTTGTGTTAAGTAGTACTATTCTTAGCACTTTAATTTCTGTTACTCCCCCTATCAGGGGAGGTCTATATGGCCTGCATGATTACCCTGACAAAGTATAACAACAAAACATGCGGTGTGGGACCCATGGTAACTAGGTTGTGTTAAGTAGTACTATTCTTAGCACTTTAATCCCTGTTACTCCCCCTATCAAGGGAGGTCTATATGGCCTGCATGATTACCCTGACAAAGTATAACAACAAAACATGCAGTGTGGGACCCATGGTAACTAGGTTGTGTTAAGTAGTACTATTCTTAGCACTTTAATCCCTGTTACTCCCCCTATCGGAGGAGGTCTATATGGCCTGCCTGATTATCCTGAAAAAATGTAACAACAAGACATGTGGTCTGGGAACCACTGTTAACTAGGTTGTGTTAAGTTCTACTTTTCTCAGCACTTTAATCACTGTTACTCCCCCTATCAAGGGAGGTCTATATGGCCCTTATGATTATTATTATTATTATTATTATCAGTTATTTGTAGAGCGCCAACAGATTCCGCAGTGCTATAAACAAAGGGGTATACAACAAAACAATTATAGGGTAGAGGGCCCTGCCAAGAGTTGCACTGTTGTAGTCAGCTCTTAAGAAGGTGATCTACAAACAGCTGGACTCTTAGGCTTACATGCTAAGGGGTTCAGGGGATTACAGTGGAGGAGAGGAACTGGTATTAGGAAAGGTTAGCATAGGTTGTATGCGTCCCTGAACAGTAGAGTCTTTAGGGAGCACTTGAAGCTTTTAAAACTAGAAGAGAGTCTTGTGGAGCGATGCAGATAGTTCCACAAGATGGGAGCCAGTCTGGAGAAGTCCTGTAAATGGGAGTGTGATGAGGTGACAAGAGAGGAGGAGAGTAGAAGGTTGTGGTGACATTTTTATCACAGGGATATTGGAATATAGCTCACAGATTTTATAACTGGCAATTCACATAGCTGGTTTATTCAAGTAATTCTTTTGTCTAGTGTCTGTCTAGAAAGACACACCCAATGGTCTTTTTGAGTGACATTTGATAAGCCACTCCCTTTTGAATTGGGGTATAAAATACTGTAACACCAGAGCCTCTGTCTCTCTCTTTTTTATCCTGCTCCTGCTAAAAGATGGATGATGTTGGATACAGAGAATCTGGCTAAGTATTTCTGGGATAATAATTCTATTCTTAGCACTTTAATCCCTGTTACTCCCCCTATCGGAGGAGGTCTATATGGCCTGCCTGATTATCCTGAAAAAATGTAACAACAAGACATGTGGTCTGGGAACCACTGTTAACTAGGTTGTGTTAAGTTCTACTTTTCTCAGCACTTTAATCACTGTTACTCCCCCTATCAAGGGAGGTCTATATGGCCCTTATGATTATTATTATTATTATTATTATCAGTTATTTGTAGAGCGCCAACAGATTCCGCAGCGCTATAAACAAAGGGGTATACAACAAAACAATTATAGGGTAGAGGGCCCTGCCAAGAGTTGCACTGTTGTAGTCAGCTCTTAAGAAGGTGATCTACAAACAGCTGGACTCTTAGGCTTACATGCTAAGGGGTTCAGGGGATTACAGTGGAGGAGAGGAACTGGTATTAGGAAAGGTTAGCATAGGTTGTATGCGTCCCTGAACAGTAGAGTCTTTAGGGAGCACTTGAAGCTTTTAAAACTAGAAGAGAGTCTTGTGGAGCGATGCAGATAGTTCCACAAGATGGGAGCCAGTCTGGAGAAGTCCTGTAAATGGGAGTGTGATGAGGTGACAAGAGAGGAGGAGAGTAGAAGGTTGTGGTGACATTTTTATCACAGGGATATTGGAATATAGCTCACAGATTTTATAACTGGCAATTCACATAGCTGGTTTATTCAAGTAATTCTTTTGTCTAGTGTCTGTCTAGAAAGACACACCCAATGGTCTTTTTGAGTGACATTTGATAAGCCACTCCCTTTTGAATTGGGGTATAAAATACTGAACACCAGAGCCTCTGTCTCTCTCTTTTTTATCCTGCTCCTGCTAAAAGATGGATGATGTTGGACACAGAGAATCTGGCTAAGTATTTCTGGGATAATAATTCTGTGTAGCAGTATTGCACAATTGGGGTTAGTGTAGAAAAGTTGTGCACTGCCAAGCCCAAGACTCCTAGGGATCAGCAGCCTCTTCACATCCTATCCATTGATCAAATGCCAAGATATTCAAAACCTCAGTTATCCCTACTATTTCTTTATCAGTCACATTTGGGCAAAGGCCTCAAGGGACTGCATTTTTTTATTTAGAGACTTTACTAGTGTTCCATTTAATGCTTGGCCTCCCCTGGTTACAAAGGCCCAATTTATTTATCAACTGGTAAAACTGGACCCATGCACTTTAAATCCAAGATTTTCAAGAAGTATTTGAAAAAAAAGGAGCTGATTCTCCCCCTCCTCATAGGGGATATGACTGCCCCTCATCCCTGAGGCTCCATTTTCCTTAAGTTGCATCTATCCATTATCAGAACCAGAGTTAAAGTTTTAAAAGAATATATCTATATATAAATCTACAGAAATGGTTTAGCAAACCATCCAAGTCCCCTGCTGTTAGCAAAAAAGATGGAGGACTTCATCTACAGGGACCTTACTGCCATCACTGTGAAAAAATAAATACCCACTACCACTTATTCCAGAATGCATGGATCACAGTTATCTTCAGAAAAATTGATTTAAGAGATGCCTATATTCTTGTAAGAGTACAAAAAGCAGATGAGTGGAAACTGCCTTTCGTTTTAATAATAGGCACTATGAGTACATTGTAATGCCCTTTAGTCTGTGCAACACCCCTGCTACCTGCAGAGGTTTGTCAATAAAAAAAAATGTGATTTATGTAGTAGCCTACCTAGACAACATACTCATTTACTCTTCTGTACAACAGTACTATGATCATGGAAGGACTGTGCTATCCTGTCTGTGAGCTAATCGTCTAAGCTAAACTGGAAAAAATTATCTTTAACAATGACTAAGTAGAATTCCTAGGCTTCATCTTATCACCTGAAGATATTTGTATGGATTCCAAGAAAATCGAAGCTATGATAAACTGGTCCACCCCAGACAGTAAAAGAGCCACTCAATGCTTTGTGAGTTTTGCTAACTTTAACAGAAAGTTTATGAGGGACTTATGTTATTCAAACTATTACAGCCCTCACTAAGGAGACCGTTAAATTTCACTAGACTGAAAGAACACAACAAACCTGTGATAACATAAAGTAACTGTTCACTTCCTCACCAATCCTGATTTGACCTGAACCAAGACAGTCCTTCTATGGCGAAGTTGATGCATCTTAGAAAGCCATTCTGAGCAGTATTATCTCAAAGAGCTGATGACAAGAATTATCTACACTCTGTGGCCTTTCTGTCTAGTGTTCTCTTCCCAGTAGAAATAAACTATGATGTGGGTGATATAGACTACTCACCAGAAAAACAGTTTTCGAGGAGTGGAGATATCAACTGGAGTGGGCTGATCATCCCATTACTGTTTTTATAGACAACAGAAATCTGGAATACTTACGCTCAGCCCATAGGCTCAAAGCCAGACTGGCCTGGTGGGCACTCTTACTCAGTTGCTTCCATTTCTTCATTACATGATATTCAAAAAGATATAAAACCTTATGTACAGGGGGGCATGTCCAGGTGGTAGCCATGAAAGCATGCAAATTAGGAGCTCCCAGAGTCGTCCAAATAATCCGACGATTATTTATGGACATAAGTGACATTGTCGCTATACTTACCAAGAACAAGACTCAGCATATGTTACTGCAAGCATCTACATAATTATTGTGCCAATTTTCTAAACTGAAGCACTAATCTGGACTGTTAAGAGATTCAGGCGGCGGCCGATGACGTATCTTTTTACACCCCACCACTGTCATCTGGGTAAAAGCAGTTAACATCAAACTGAAATAACCTTAAAGCAACACTTTGGCAACTCAAGAGGTATCTCAAAGTGCAATTACTACAGGAGATTTATTTGATCAAGACCTATCATGGAGAGTAATCCCAGAGACTTATTTCTCACTATTGCAGAACTTCTAGAGCTTCATATGACAATGCTTACCGCTGAAATCAGGTCGGCCTTCTCATCTATTTCCTCCATGACGAATGTGTCTGTATTGTAACCGTTAATCACTCAAATGTCCCGGTCGGGTGGGGCGAGCAAAGATACCTGACTCGAGGGAATGAGACCCGATGTGGGACAGATCTGTTGGATCATCGAGCAGCAGCACTCATAGAGGAGATTAAGATGTCATCCTCCCCTACCTCCTCAGAAGAGACTATCACCACACTCTGGCCTAGATTTAGAGTTCGGCGGTAGCCGTCAAAACCAGCGTTAGAGGCTCCTAACGCTGGTTTTGGGCGCCCGCTGGTATTTGGAGTCAGTGATTAAAGGGTCTAACGCTCACTTTTCAGCCGCGACTTTTCCATACCGCAGATCCCCCTACGCCATTTGCGTAGCCTATCTTTTCAATGGGATCTTTCTAACGCTGGTATTTAGAGTCGTTTCTGCAGTGAGCGTTAGAGCTCTAACGACAAAACTCCAGCCGCCTGAAAATAGCAGGAGTTAAGAGCTTTCTGGCTAACGCCGGTTTCTAAAGCTCTTAACTACTGTACCCTAAAGTACACTAACACCCATAAACTACCTATGTACCCCTAAACCGAGCTCCCCCCACATCGCCGCCACTCGATTAAAATTTTTAACCCCTAATCTGCCGACCGCCACCTACGTTATACTTATGTACCCCTAATCTGCTGCCCCTAACCCCGCCGACCCCTATATTATATTTATTAACCCCTAACTTGCCCCCCACAACGTCGCCGCAAGCTACTTAAAATAATTAACCCCTAATCTTCCGACCGCAAATCGCCGCCACCTACGTTATCCCTATGTACCCCTAATCTGCTGCCCCTAACATCGCCGACCCCTATGTTATATTTATTAACCCCTAATCTGCCCCCCACAACGTCGCCGACACCTACCTACACTTATTAACCCCTAATCTGCCGAGCGGACCTGAGCGCTACTATAATAAAGTTATTAACCCCTAATCCGCCTCACTAACCCTATCATAAATAGCATTAACCCCTAATCTGCCCTCCCTAACATCGCCGACACCTACCTTCAATTATTAACCCCTAATCTGCCGACCGGAGCTCACCGCTATTCAAATAAATGTATTAACCCCTAAAGCTAAGTCTAACCCTAACACTAACACCCCCCTAAGTTAAATATAATTTTTATCTAACGAAATAAATTAACTCTTATTAAATAAATGATTCCTATTTAAAGCTAAATACTTACCTGTAAAATAAATCCTAATATAGCTACAATATAAATTACATTTATATTATAGCTATTTTAGGATTAATATTTATTTTACAGGCAACTTTGTAATTATTTTAACCAGGTACAATAGCTATTAAATAGTTAAGAACTATTTAATAGTTACCTAGTTAAAATAATTACAAATTTACCTGTAAAATAAATCCTAACCTAAGATATAATTAAACCTAACACTACCCTATCAATAAAATAATTAAATAAACTACCTACAATTACCTACAATTAACCTAACACTACACTATCAATAAATTAATTAAACACAATTGCTACAAATAAATACAATTAAATAAACTATCTAAAGTACAAAAAATAAAAAAGAACTAAGTTACAGAAAATAAAAAAATATTTACAAACATAAGAAAAATATTACAACAATTTTAAACTAATTACACCTACTCTAAGCCCCCTAATAAAATAACAAAGACCCCCAAAATAAAAAATTCCCTACCCTATTCTAAAATACAAAAATTACAAGCTCTTTTACCTTACCAGCCCTGAACAGGGCCCTTTGCGGGGCATGCCCCAAGAATTTCAGCTCTTTTGCCTGTAAAAAAAAACATACAATACCCCCCCCCAACATTACAACCCACCACCCACATACCCCTAATCTAACCCAAACCCCCTTAAATAAACCTAACACTAATCCCCTGAAGATCTTCCTACCTTGTCTTCACCATCCAGGTATCACCGATCCGTCCTGGCTCCAAGATCTTCATCCAACCCAAGCCGGGGTTGGCGATCCATAATCCGGTGCTCCAAAGTCTTCCTCCTATCCGGCAAGAAGAGGACATCCGGACCGGCAAACATCTTCTCCAAGCGGCATCTTCTATGTTCTTCCATCCGATGACGACCGGCTCCATCTTGAAGACCTCCAGCGCGGATCCATCCTCTTCTTCCGACGACTAGACGACGAATGACGGTTCCTTTAAGGGACGTCATCCAAGATGGCGTCCCTCGAATTCCGATTGGTTGATAGGATTCTATCAGCCAATCGGAATTAAGGTAGGAATTTTCTGATTGGCTGATGGAATCAGCCAATCAGAATCAAGTTCAATCCGATTGGCTGATCCAATCAGCCAATCAGATTGAGCTCACATTCTATTGGCTGTTCCGATCAGCCAATAGAATGCGAGCTCAATTTGATTGGCTGATTGGATCGGCCAATCGGATTGAACTAGATTCTGATTGGCTGATTCCATCAGCCAATCAGAAAATTCCTACCTTAATTCCGATTGGCTGATAGAATCCTATCAGCCAATCGGAATTCGAGGGACGCCATCTTGGATGACGTCCCTTAAAGGAACAGTCATTCGTCGTTCAGTCGTCGGTCCGGATGGATGTTCCGCGCTGGATGTCTTCAGGATCCTGCCTCTTCGCTCCGGATGGAAGAAGATCGAAGATGCCGCCTGGATGATGACTTCAATCGGATGGAAGATCCTCTTCTGCCCCGCTTGGATGAAGACTTTGACCGGATCATGGACCTCTTCAGCCCCCGCTTGGGCTTGGATCAGGACATCGGAGGAGCTCTTCAGGACGGATCGGTGAACCTGGTATGGTGAAGACAAGGTAGGAAGATCTTCAGGGGCTTAGTGTTAGGTTTATTTAAGGGGGGTTTGGGTTAGATTAGGGGTATGTGGGTGGTGGGTTGTAATGTTGGGGGGGGGGGTATTGTATTTATTCTTTTACAGGCAAAAGAGCTGAAATTCTTGGGGCATGCCCCGCAAAGGGCCCTGTTCAGGGCTGGTAAGGTAAAAGAGCTTGTAACTTTTTTAATTTAGAATAGGGTAGGGAATTTTTTATTTTGGGGGGCTTTGTTATTTTATTAGGGGGCTTAGAGTAGGTGTAATTAGTTTAAAATTGTTGTAATATTTTTATTATGTTTGTAAATATTTTTTTATTTTCTGTAACTTAGATCTTTTTTATTTTTTGTACTTTAGCTAGTTTATTTAATTGTATTTATTTGTAGGAATTGTGTTTAATTAATTTATTGATAGTGTAGTGTTAGGTTAATTGTAGGTAATTGTAGGTAGTTTATTTAATTATTTTATTGATAGGGTAGTGTTAGGTTTAATTATATCTTAGGTTAGGACTTATTTTACAGGTAATTTTGTTATTATTTTAACTAGGTAACTATTAAATAGTTCTTAACTATTTAATAGCTATTGTACCTGGTTAAAATAATTACAAAGTTACCTGTAAAATAAATATTAATCCTAAAATAGCTATAATATAATTATAATTTATATTGTAGCTATATTAGGATGTATTTTACAGGTAAGTATTTAGCTTTAAATAGGAATCATTTATTTAATAAGAGTTAATTTATTTCGTTAGATAAAAATTATATTTAACTTAGGGGGGTGTTAGTGTTAGGGTTAGACTTAGCTTTAGGGGTTAATACATTTATTAGAATAGCGGTGAGCTCCGGTCGGCAGATTAGGGGTTAATAATTGAAGTTAGGTGTCGGCGATGTTAGGGAGGGCAGATTAGGGGTTAATACTATTTATGATAGGGTTAGTGAGGCGGATTAGGGGTTAATAACTTTATTATAGTAGCGCTCAGGTCCGCTCGGCAGATTAGGGGTTAATAAGTGTAGGCAGGTGTCGGCGACGTTGAGGGGGGCAGATTAGGGGTTAATAAATATAATATAGGGGTCGGCGATGTTAGGGCAGCAGATTAGGGGTACATAGGGATAACGTAGGTTGCGGCGGTTTACGGAGCGGCAGATTAGGGGTTAAAAGTGTAATGCAGGGGTCAGCGATAGCGTGGGCGGCAGATTAGGGGTTAATAAGTGTAAGGTTAGGGGTGTTTAGACTCGGGGTACATGTTAGAGTGTTAGGTGCAGACGTAGGAAGTGTTTCCCCATAGGAAACAATGGGGCTGCGTTAGGAGCTGAACGCTGCTTTTTTGCAGGTGTTAGGTTTTTTTTCAGCTCAAACAGCCCCATTGTTTCCTATGGGAGAATCGTGCACGAGCACGTTTTTTGAGGCCGGCCGCGTCCGTAAGCAACTCTGGTATCGAGAGTTGCATTTGCGGTAAATATGCTCTACGCTCCTTTTTTGGAGCCTAACGCAGCATTTGTTTGAACTCTCGATACCAGAGTTAAATTTATGGTGCGGCCAGAAAAAAACCCGCGGAGCGTTAACAGCCCTTTTACCGCCGAACTCTAAATCTAGGCCTCTGTGTTTTCTCAGAGATATCAGTGCTGTTGAGCACTTAGAAACACACAGTCTGGATAGATGCAACCATGGGGCCAGCTGTTGAGCTTCTTCTCCAGAACGAGACTCTCAGTGCACAGGATAGCAAGGTATACAGAAACGCTCATCCTGCAGGACACCCTACACTAGTAAGAAGCTTCCATGCTAAAAACAGGAGACACATGCAGGAGATTTTCTGACAATCACAGATCTCACCTGCAGGATAATCTACATAGACACTGAGCCCTGGGGAAATACTATGGCTAACAGACTAACAGCCAGACGTTATCTTTTCTATATAACATGCCGACTATTTGTAGAATACCAAAAGTTGTCTGACTGTAGCCCAACTATTTCATAATTAGAAACACCAATTAAGTTAGAAGTTTGGGCTTTATTCAAATATACATTTACCTAATGTTATTTAGAAACCAGATAGAGATATGTTCTGTCACATCTGACCATTATTGTGAATTTTTACAACCTACTCTTTTAAGACTTACTGAGAAGAGATAGGACAGACAAAAACTATTTTATTTTTGCCTTTAAAGGCTACTTCTGTAATCTTAGGGGTATTATACTTGTATTTGCTGTCTTAGTGAATAATGGTATTGTGTGCCTTTATTGGAAGGAAGTTTATATTAGGCATTATCTGCATCATCTTATAGAGGCAAAAAAACTTTTTGTTGCCATTAATCATAGAAACCTGTTTCTCAATCATTCTTGCAAGATTAATCCATATCAAATGATGAGCCCCTATGCAGCTGTTATTTATCTTTCATAGAGTATATAGGTCTGCTCCTGCATCTTCCTCCTGCACTTACCCTCATTGCCTCTGGCCCAGGCAGTGAGGCATTTAGCTGTATTTGACATTATGCATAAATAATTTGCTATAGACAAAAACAAAGAAATATAGATTTTTCATAACAGGAACTCTACCTGATGAAGTAGTCACAATATAGATTGTAAATGGGGTGACCTACTAAGTTTGATAACTCCCTTCTAAAACTTATTTTATACTTACATCTTAAAGGGACAGTCAACACAAAAATTACTATTACTTATTTAGATTAGTTAATTAATGATCTTTACAGAAAAATACACTTACTAGATCTCATCTGGCTGTTTTGAAATGGCCACCTGACTCCTCCTTCTCTGACGTCTCCTAAAAGCTTGAACAGTTCAGTGAGACACCCCCCTCACACACTATCTCTCACTTCATTTCAGTTCTGTCTGCACAAACACACCCACATGCTTAGAGCAGCAGAAGTATGATGGAGAGGCAGGCAATAGTTGTCTTTATATAATTTTTACTCAAATATACGCTCAAACCAAAAGTAAAGACATGAATGGACAAAAATCGTTACTGTATGTGAACTATTGAAAATATGTTCTGACATTTGCATTGTAACGTAACAGTGACTCCCTCTCCGGTTATTAGTTTGTTACCAGAGCTACTGTATTCATATTACAGTATCACCTCAGTCACTTGTCAGTTGTAAACAGAACATGTTGCTCAGCGTTGTTATAGTGGTGGCAGCCTCTGGTTTGTCCTTGCTAGATGCCGGTAAGTACACAGAGCTGTCACTGAAATACTGAGATATAATAAATAGAGTGTTCAGACTTATTGTGTATTATTTGCCTAATGCAGCTGGTAAGGAACCCCTTATTTATTAATATGATAAATTAATATGAACCATGCTTGCTGCAGGGCTATCTTTAGGAGACAGGTTACCGTAAGTACCAAGCTAGTGCCAGCCGCATTAGGCAAATAATACACAATAAGTCTGAACACTCTATTTATTATATCTCAGTATTTCAGTGACAGCTCTGTGTACTTACCGGCATCTAGCAAGGACAAACCAGAGTCGCAGGCTGCGCACCACTTAGCGATCTGTTTAGCTAGTAGCCTGGTTGTTCACAGAGCGTGTGGATTCCCTTCCGTTGCCTCCATTACCCTGTTACTCCTCGTAGAAGCGGCTTTTAAAATCCTTCAGCAAAATTACCATAATTCTAAATATTCCATAAATTTAAAAAGGTCGCCTCACAGGTCCAGTGAAGGATTTTAAAAGCCGCTACATATATATATATATAAAACACAGACATACATACTTTGTGGGTGACAGAGTTTACAAACTTGCATAGCAGCAGGTGCAAGCGATTTTTGGGTGAATTTATCTAACCAACTATTTTTTTTTTTACCAGCTAAGAAGTTGTGGGTCCTCGTCAGTCTGTCCTTATCCCGTGACAAGTGTCCCCAAACTAAAGTCCGGGCAAGACACCTTGCGAGCTGGATGGTTGCTCTTAGATCTTAAAAACCAGCGGGGGGAAACAGGACACCCAACCGGGAAGAGAGTGCAGGAGGCTGGTCAAGTCTGGTGGTTGGGTTATGGGCTAAGCTGGACCATTAGGCAGCCAGGCATGGCTCAAGGAACAGGGCAGGCAGGTAAGCAGCTCGCAAGGTATCTTGCCAGGACTTTAGTTTGGGGACACTTGTCACGGGATAAGGACAGACTGACGAGGACCCACAACTTCTTAGGTGGTAAAAAAAAAAATAGTCGGTTAGATAAATTCACCCAAAAATCGCTTTCACCTGCTGCTATGCAAGTTTGTAAACTCTGTCACCCACAAAGTATGTATGTCTGTGTTTTATATATATGTAGCAGCTTTTAAAATCCTTCACTGGACCTGTGAGGCGACCCTTTTTAAACTTATGGAATATTTAGAATTATGGTAATTTTGCTGAAGGATTTTAAAAGCCGCTTCTACGAGGAGTAACAGGGTAACGGAGGCAATGGAAGGGAATCCACACGCTCTGTGAACAACCAGGCTACTAGCTAAACAGATCGCTAAGTGGTGCGCCGCCTGCGACTCTGGTTTGTCCTTGCTAGATGCCGGTAAGTACACAGAGCTGTCACTGAAATACTGAGATATAATAAATAGAGTGTTCAGACTTATTGTGTATTATTTGCCTAATGCGGCTGGCACTAGCTTGGCACTTACGGTAACCTGTCTCCTAAAGATAGCCCTGCAGCAAGCATGGTTCATATTAATTTATCATATTAATAAATAAGGGGTTCCTTACCAGCCACATTAGGCAAATAATACACAATAAGTCTGAACACTCTATTTATTATATCTCAGTATTTCAGTGACAGCTCTGTGTACTTACCGGCATCTAGCAAGGACAAACCAGAGGCTGCCACCACTATAACAACGCTGAGCAACATGTTCTGTTTACAACTGACAAGTGACTGAGGTGATACTGTAATATGAATACAGTAGCTCTGGTAACAAACTAATAACCGGAGAGGGAGTCACTGTTACGTTACAATGCAAATGTCAGAACATATTTTCAATAGTTCACATACAGTAACGATTTTTGTCCATTCATGTCTTTACTTTTGGTTTGAGCGTATATTTGAGTAAAAATTATATAAAGACAACTATTGCCTGCCTCTCCATCATACTTCTGCTGCTCTAAGCATGTGGGTGTGTTTGTGCAGACAGAACTGAAAGGAAGTGAGAGATAGTGTGTGAGGGGGGTGTCTCACTGATCTGAATGAAAGGAGCGCGCAGGGACGAGACTACAGAGAATCCTGAACACTAGTGCAGCAGTTCAAGCTTTTAGGAGACGTCAGAGAAGGAGGAGTCAGGTGGACATTTCAAAACAGCTACATGAGATCTAGTAAGTGTATTTTCTGCCAAAGTTTTTTTAGATGAAAATTGGGCTAGAGTTTTATGTAAAGATCATTAATTAACTAATCTAAATAAGTAATAGTAATTTTTGTGTTGACTGTCCCTTTAAGACAGAAGCTATTAATGCATATAATCTTTACCATGAGAATTTGTATATCGCTTATCCGCATAGATGCCTCTATAGTTTTTTATTCCCAGCTGGGGTTTAAGTTCCAAGCTCTTATGTTATTTTAGAGGTAAGGTCCCAAAGGAGTCGATATAATGAGCAAATTGTTTATTTAACCTTATCATATATGTCTGGAATGAGACACATTTGCTAAGTGTACACTCTCTAATATTTTATGTCATTTAGTATATGTGTATCCCCATCTCTCCATGTTATAGTCCTGTAGTCTTAAGATTATACCTATTGCCACCTCAATATGCAGTTATACCTAGTATGCCACTTATGTTTTCAGTGATGTTTAAATGTCGTCATTCTGATTATCTTTACTAGTTTATAATTTACTTACATGGTCCAAGAGGGACCGTTTAGATCATTAGATTTCCTCTTTGTGTAATTTATGTACAATAGGGCCCATGAGTGACCCTTTGAAAAAATTTAAGGAAACTATAATGTTTAAAAATGAGGTTCCAATCTATCATATTTAGTTCATTTATAGTTACCCTAAGCTTTGAGTGGACAGGTTATACTCCTGTATTCCGTGTACCCAGTGCAGATCACACAGCTTCCATTTACCAGTGAGACTTCTTCCAGTTGCAAGGCTTACCAGAGACTATAGTGTCTGATAGAGGTACCCAATTTATGCCCAGTTTACGTCTAAATTCTGGACAGACTTTTAAAAAGGACTGCATATTCAGCGGGCCCTATCTACTGCTTTCCATCTGCAAACTGAATGCACAAACTTAACTTTGGAGCAGTACCACAGATGTTATACTACCATGTTACAAGATGACTGGGTTCAATAAATTGCTTTGAATTTGCCTATAATAATCAAGTTCATAGATTTATATCCATGTCTCCTTTCCCATGTACCTATGGGTATCATCCAACTATGTTACCTGGCACAACTATCCAAAGCTCATTTCCTGCTGCTGAGCAATATCTACACAAAGTTCACAATACTTTATCTGTAATAAAGAAGAGATTATTGGAAGCCCAACAACAATATAAACATTATGCTGACAAAAAGAGACATCCTGCTCCTACTTATCAAGTTGTAGACAAAGTATATTTATCCACTGCTCATCTTGGACTTGCTCTTCCTTCAAAAAAATGAGGTCCCCATTTCATGTCAGAAGAATATGAGGTTGAAGGAATCCTAAATGCCTGGCTTTGCAGAGGGAAACTGGAATACCTCATACATTGGAAAGGATATCTCACCAACAGTAGCCGCAGAGTATTCTGTGCCTGCTGAAAATCCTAAGTCTACTATACTAGAAACAGCCTTCCTCTCACCAGATGTGTCTGCAACCTGCTAGTTATTCTGTGACAACCTTACCTTTACTGTTCTATTCAAGAACCAGTGACTTTATTACCGCAATAGAAAGTATTGATAACTTTGTATTGGACTTTGGATTTAGGCCTATGTTCAGTAGCTTGACATTGTTAGGTGGGATCAGACATTTTGCTCAAATACATGACAGAAAAATTGATACATTCTTGTGGTGTGCAATTGAAAGAGTAGCAATGCCAAATAGATGAGGTGACAGAGGGAGGATTTGTTGGGGAGACAGGAAATGTATTGGTTAATTAGATTAAAAATAAGAGTGCATTTTGGACTTTTTTTTAGAATAAGACTTAATAAAATATTGGCAATAGGAGTTATATGTCTAGCTAATAATAATAACCTAATAGTTTGTTCCCCTGCTTTGAATCACTCTGTCTCATTCTCTGTCCTATGTATATTTGTTTTTCCATATTTTGTATTGCTCATAAATTGAGTAGTTAATACAGAAGTTTCTGTTTTACTAATAAAGAGATGAGCAGTAAGTTTATATTAAAAGCTTTAAGTTTGCATATTCATATATTGAATGTATTGAAAGCATTCATAATATATTTTACTGCCCACAAGTATCTCGGGTTATCCTTCTGTGTTCATCTGTATGTTTGATCTATTTTTTCAGAATTGAAGTAGCTAATACAGAGATTTTTGGTATATTATTAAGAAGATGATCAGTAGGTCTATATCTAACGTATATGTATGACATTGTAAATAATTTAATAGAATTTTGCAGTTAATTAGAATGTTACATGTAACATTGAATACATATATTATGGACTTTGTTTCTTTAAACAAGGATGTGTTCCTGTATGTGTTTTTAGCCAATGAATGGTAAACTATGCCTTTAAATTGGAACTGTGCATCAGTAGTGATGTCGCAAACTTAAAATTTCGGTTCGCGAACGGAGGACTCGAACTTCCGCTATTGTTCGCGAACTGGCGAACCGCGCGAACCGCCATTGACTTCAATAGGCAGGCAAACTTTAAAACCCACAAGGACTCTTTCTGGCCACAATAGTGATGGAAACGTTGTTTCAAGGGTACTAACACCTGGACTGTGGCATGCTGGAGGGGGATCCATGTCAAAACTCCCATGGAAAATTACATAGTTGATGCAGAGTCTGCTTTTAACCCATAAAGGGCCTAAATCACCTAACATTAATAAATTGTTTGCAATAACGTGCTTTAAAACATCAGTTATGATGTTGTATCGATCAGGTAGTGTAAGGGTTACGCCCGCTTCACAGTGACAGACCAAGCTCCAAGTGTAACGCACCGCAAACAACCGCAAACAGTCCATTTGCACAACCACGAGATAGATAGATTTGATAGATAGATACATAGATTACAAAGCTCAATAGATGCAAAATACATATGATCGATACAAATTACATAGATCAATAGATGCAATATACATTTTATAGATACAAATTACATAGATCAATAGATGCAATATCCATTTGATAGATACGAATGTTATCAATCAAAAGATGCAATATACATTTGATAGATACGAATTACATCGATCAAAAGATGCAATATACATTTTATAGATACGAATTACATCAATCAATAGATGCAATATACATTTGATAGAAACTATTGATAGTTAGATAGATTTGATAGATAATTAGATAGATTTGAAAGATATATAATTTCCCTGACAGAGTATAACAATAAGACATGCAGTCTCGGACCCGTGGTGTGTTAAGTAGTACTATTCTTAGTAGTTTACTACTACCTGTTACTCCCCCTATCGGGGGAGGTCTATGTGGCCTGCATTTTTGGAACAGGGAGATGGAAGAAGATGATTGGTCTGTCCTCCTACTTCAAATTTGTCAAAAACACAAGTGGCTGTCTCCAAACAGTCCGGACACGAGATAGATAGATTTGATAGATAGATATACATAGATTGATAGTTAGATAGAATTGATAGAAGATAAATAGATAGATTTGATAGATATATAATTACCCTGAAAAAGTATAATAATAAAACATGCGGACTGGGACCCATGTTAACTAGGTTGTGTTAAGTAGTACTATTCTTAGCACTTTAATCCCTGTAACTCCCCCTATCGGGGGAGGTCTATATGGCCTGCATGATTACCATGACAAAGTATAACAACAAGACACGCGGTCTGGGACCCATGGCAACTAGGTTGTCTTAAGTAGTACTATTCTTAGCACTTTAATCCCTGTTACTCCCTCTATCGGGGGAGGTATATATGGCCTGCATGATTACCCTGACAAAGTATAACAACAAGATACGCGGTCTGGGACCCATGGTAACTAGGTTGTGTTAAGTAATACTTTTCTTAGCACTTTAATCCCTGTTACTCCCCCTATTGGGGGAGGTCTATATGGCCTGCATGATTACCCTGACAAAGTATAACAACAAGACACGCGGTCTGGGACCCATGGTAACTAGGTTGTGTTAAGTAGTACTGTTCTTAGCAGTTTAATCCCTCTTACTCCCCCTATCGGGGGAGGTCTATATGGCCTGCATGATTACCCTGACAAAGTATAACAACAAAACATGCGGTGTGGGACCCATGGTAACTAGGTTGTGTTAAGTAGTACTATTCTTAGCACTTTAATTTCTGTTACTCCCCCTATCAGGGGAGGTCTATATGGCCTGCATGATTACCCTGACAAAGTATAACAACAAAACATGCGGTGTGGGACCCATGGTAACTAGGTTGTGTTAAGTAGTACTATTCTTAGCACTTTAATCCCTGTTACTCCTCCTATCGGAGGAGGTCTATATGGCCTGCCTGATTATCCTGACAAAATGTAATAACAAGACATGTGGTCTGGGAACCACTGTTACCTAGGTTGTGTTAAGTTCTACTTTTCTTAGCACTTTAATCCCTGTTACTCCCCCTATCAAGGGAGGTCTATATGGCCCTTATGATTATTATTATTATTATTATTATCGGTTATTTGTAGAGCGCCAACAGATTCCGCAGCGCTATAAACAAAGGGGCATACAACAAAACAATTATAGGGTAGAGGGCCCTGCCAAGAGTTGCACTGTTGTAGTCAGCTCTTAAGAAGGTGATCTACAAACAGCTGGACTCTTAGGCTTACATGCTAAGGGGTTCAGGGGATTGCAGTGGAGGAGAGGAACTGGTATTAGGAAAGGTTAGCATAGGTTGTATGCGTCCCTGAACAGTAGAGTCTTTAGGGAGCATTAGAAGCTTTTAAAACTAGAAGAGAGTCTTGTGGAGCGAGGCAGAGAGTTCCACAAGATGGGAGCCAGTCTGGAGAAGTCCTGTAAATGGGAGTGTGATGAGGTGACAAGAGAGGAGGAGAGTAGGAGGTTGTGGGGACATTTTTATCACAGGGATATTGGAATATAGCTCACAGATTTATAACTGGCTATTCACATAGCTGGTTTATTCAAGTAGTTCTTTTGTCTAGTGTCTGTCTAGAAAGACACACCCAATGGTCTTTTTGAGTGACATTTGATAAGCCACTCCCTTTTGAATTGGGGTATAAAATACTGTAACACCAGAGCCTCTGTCTCTCTCTTTTTTATCCTGCTCCTGCTAAAAGATGGATGATGTTGGACACAGAGAATCTGGCTAAGTATTTCTGGGATAATATTCTGTGTAGCAGTATTGCACAATTGGGGTTAGTGTAGAAAAGTTGCCCTGTATCTTAAAATGTGGACTGTATCTGTAAAATAGATTTATATATATATATATATATATATATATATATATACCTGTAAATATTTATCTTATTATTAACATATATTGATTCCTAAATAAACTGTTTGACAAATAATGGAGGCCCTCTCATAGGCCTAGATTTGGAGTTCGGCGGTAGCCGTCAAAACCAGCGTTAGAGGCTCCTAACGCTGGTTTTGGCCGCCCGCTGGTATTTGGAGTCAGTGATTAAAGGGTCTAACGCTCACTTTTCAGCTGCGACTTTTCCATACCGCAGATCCCCCTACGCCATTTGCGTAGCCTATCTTTTCAATGGGATCTTTCTAACGCTGGTATTTAGAGTCGTTTCTGAAGTGAGCGTTAGAGCTCTAACGACAAAACTCCAGCCGCCTGAAAATAGCAGGAGTTAAGAGCTTTCTGGCTAACGCCGGTTTATAAAGCTCTTAACTACTGTACCCTAAAGTGCACTAACACCCATAAACTACCTATGTACCCCTAAACCGAGGTCCCCCACATCCCCGCCCCTCTATTTAAATTTTTAACCCCTAATCTGCCGACCGCCACCTACGTTATACTTATGTACCCCTAATCTGCTGCCCCTAACCCCGCCGACCCCTATATTATATTTCTTAACCCCTAACTTGCCCCCCACAACGTCGCCGCAAGCTACTTAAAATAATTAACCCCTAATCTTCCGACCGCAAATCGCCGCCACCTACGTTATCCCTATGTACCCCTAATCTGCTACCCCTAACATCGCCGACCCCTATATTATATTTATTAACCCCTAATCTGCCCCCCTCAACGTCGCCGACACCTGCCTACACTTATTAACCCCTAATCTGCCGAGCGGACCTGAGCGCTACTATAATAAATGTATTAACCCCTAATCCGCCTCACTAACCCTATCATAAATAGTATTAACCCCTAATCTGCCCTCCCTAACATCGCCGACACCTAACTTCAATTATTAACCCCTAATCTGCCGACCGGAGCTCACCGCTATTCTAATAAATGTATTAACCCCTAAAGCTAAGTCTAACCCTAACACTAACACCCCCCTAAGTTAAATATAATTTAAATCTAACGAAATAAATTAACTCTTATTAAATAAATTATTCCTATTTAAAGCTAAATACTTACCTGTAAAATAAATCCTAATATAGCTACAATATAAATTATAATTATATTATAGCTATTTTAGGATTAATATTTATTTTACAGGCAACTTTGTAATTATTTTAACCAGGTACAATAGCTATTAAATAGTTAAGAACTATTTAATAGCTAAAATAGTTAAAATAATTACAAAATTACCTGTAAAATAAATCCTAACCTAAGTTATAATTAAAACTAACACTACCCTATCAATAAAATAATTAAATAAACTACCTACAATTACCTACAATTAACCTAACACTACACTATCAATAAATTAATTAAACACAATTCCTACAAATAAATACAATTAAATAAACTATCTAAAGTACAAAAAATAAAAAAGAACTAAGTTACAGAAAATAAAAAAATATTTACAAACATAAGAAAAATATTACAACAATTTTAAACTAATTACACCTACTCTAAGCCCCCTAATAAAATAACAAAGCCCCCCAAAATAAAAAATTCCCTACCCTATTCTAAATTAAAAAAGTTACAAGCTCTTTTACCTTACCAGCCCTGAACAGGGCCCTTTGCGGGGCATGCCCCAAGAATTTCAGCTCTTTTGCCTGTAAAAAAAAACATACAATACCCCCCCCCCCCAACATTACAACCCACCACCCACATACCCCTAATCTAACCCAAACCCCCTTAAAGAAACCTAACACTAAGCCCCTGAAGATCTTCCTACCTTGTCTTCACCATACCAGGTTCACCGATCTGTCCTGGCTCCAACATCTTCATCCAACCCAAGCGGGGGTTGGCGATCCATAATCCGGTCCAGAAGAGGCTCCAAAGTCTTCCTCCTATCCGGCAACAAGAGGACATCCGGACCGGCAAACATCTTCTCCAAGCGGCATCTTCGATCTTCTTCCATCCGGAGCGAAGCGGCAGGATCCTGAAGACATCCAGCGCGGAACATCCATCCGGACCGACGACTGAACGACGAATGACTGTTCCTTTAAGGGACGTCATCCAAGATGGCGTCCCTCGAATTCCGATTGGCTGATAGGATTCTATCAGCCAATCGGAATTAAGGTAGGAATTTTCTGATTGGCTGATGGAATCAGCCAATCAGAATTAAGTTCAATCCGATTGGCTGATCCAATCAGCCAATCAGATTGAGCTCGCATTCTATTGGCTGTTCCGATCAGCCAATAGAATGCGAGCTCAATCTGATTGGCTGATTGGATCGGCCAATCGGATTGAACTAGATTCTGATTGGCTGATTCCATCAGCCAAACAGAAAATTCCTACCTTAATTCCGATTGGCTGATAGAATCCTATCAGCCAATCGGAATTCGAGGGACGCCATCTTGGATGACGTCCCTTAAAGGAACAGTCATTCGTCGTTCAGTCGTCGGTCCGGATGGATGTTCCGCGCTGGATGTCTTCAGGATCCTGCCGCTTCGCTCCGGATGGAAGAAGATCGAAGATGCCGCTTGGAGAAGATGTTTGCCGGTCCGGATGTCCTCTTCTTGCCGGATAGGAGGAAGACTTTGGAGCCTCTTCTGGACTGGATTATGGATCGCCAACCCCCGCTTGGGTTGGATGAAGATGTTGGAGCCAGGACGGATCGGTGAACCTGGTATGGTGAAGACAAGGTAGGAAGATCTTCAGGGGCTTAGTGTTAGGTTTCTTTAAGGGGGTTTGGGTTAGATTAGGGGTATGTGGGTGGTGGGTTGTAATGTTGGGGGGGGGTATTGTATGTTTTTTTTTACAGGCAAAAGAGCTGAAATTCTTGGGGCATGCCCCGCAAAGGGCCCTGTTCAGGGCTGGTAAGGTAAAAGAGCTTGTAACTTTTTTAATTTAGAATAGGGTAGGGAATTTTTTATTTTGGGGGGCTTTGTTATTTTATTAGGGGGCTTAGAGTAGGTGTAATTAGTTTAAAATTGTTGTAATATTTTTCTTATGTTTGTAAATATTTTTTTATTTTCTGTAACTTAGTTCTTTTTTATTTTTTGTACTTTAGATAGTTTATTTAATTGTATTTATTTGTAGGAATTGTGTTTAATTAATTTATTGATAGTGTAGTGTTAGGTTAATTGTAGGTAATTGTAGGTAGTTTATTTAATTATTTTATTGATAGGGTAGTGTTAGTTTTAATTATAACTTAGGTTAGGATTTATTTTACAGGTAAATTTGTTATTATTTTAACTAGGTAACTATTAAATAGTTCTTAACTATTTAATAGCTATTGTACCTGGTTAAAATAATTACAAAGTTGCCTGTAAAATAAATATTAATCCTAAAATAGCTATAATATAATTATAATTTATATTGTAGCTATATTAGGATTTATTTTACAGGTAAGTATTTAGCTTTAAATAGGAATAATTTATTTAATAAGAGTTAATTTATTTCGTTAGATTTAAATTATATTTAACTTAGGGGGGTGTTAGTGTTAGGGTTAGACTTAGCTTTAGGGGTTAATACATTTATTAGAATAGCGGTGAGCTCCGGTCGGCAGATTAGGGGTTAATAATTGAAGTTAGGTGTCGGCGATGTTAGGGAGGGCAGATTAGGGGTTAATACTATTTATGATAGGGTTAGTGAGGCGGGTTAGGGGTTAATAACTTTATTATAGTAGCGCTCAGGTCCGCTCGGCAGATTAGGGGTTAATAAGTGTAGGCAGGTGTCGGCGACGTTGTGGGGGGCAGGTTAGGGGTTAATAAATATAATATAGGGGTCGGCGGTGTTAGGGGTAGCAGATTAGGGGTACATAGGGATAACGTAGGTGGCGGCGGTTTACGGAGCGGCAGATTAGGGGTTTAAAAAAATATGCAGGGGTCAGCGATAGCTGGGGCGGCAGATTAGGGGTTAATAAGTGTTAGATTAGGGGTGTTTAGACTTGGGGTACATGTTAGAGTGTTAGGTGCAGACGTAGGAAGTGTTTCCCCATAGGAAACAATGGGGCTGCGTTAGGAGCTGAACGCTGCTTTTTTGCAGGTGTTAGGTTTTTTTTCAGCTCAAACAGCCCCATTGTTTCCTATGGGGGAATCGTGCACGAGCACGTTTTTGAGGCCGGCCGCGTCCGTAAGCAACTCTGGTATCGAGAGTTGCATTTGTGGTAAAAATGCTCTACGCTCCTTTTTTGGAGCCTAACGCAGCATTTGATTAAACTCTCGATACCAGAGTTAAATTTATGGTGCGGCCAGAAAAAAGCCCGCGGAGCGTTAGCAGCCCTTTTACCGCCGAACTCCAAATCTAGGCCATAGAGTTTATTTCACAATTTATCTGTGTTGGTTTTAGTGGTTTCACCATAGAGATTTAGTATAATATATTTAGTAGAAAGTAAAGATATTTTAAATTAATAGATAACCACATTTTGGCGGCCATGAAGTTGTAGACAAATCCATATGCCATTTAGTTTTGCAGGAATCAAATGAATGTTGATTTATTTTAAATTTAACTGCAGTAAATGTATATTTGGTGTTTTATAGCAAAGTTTTTGCATGTAGTACTTTATTTAAAAAGCGCAAATAGTGGTTGATTTCAGAAGGCCTGTTGTATGTTTCTCAAGAAAAGCATGTCTTTAAAAAACCTGTATTTCTGGTCTGTATAAATTTGCATTTGCATAGAGTGAAGCACATAATGGTTGGTTTCAGCAGGCCTGTTGTTTTGTAGCCTGCTAAATCTTAAATAACCCCCACAGTGTTATCTATATGGCCCATGTTTACTTTCTGTCTCTTTGTGTTGAAAAAGAGATTTTAAAAAAAGCATGTGATAAGAGGCAACCCTAAAAGGCTTAGAAATTATCATATGAGCCTACCTATGTTTGGCTTAAACTTAGAATACCAAGAGAAAAAAAGCAAGTTTGATGATGGAAGTAAATTGGGAAGTTGATTATACTAGACTGTCCCTTTAACTCTTGTATTTTTCTTTTCTTTTTTGGAAACTGGATACTTTTATTGTTGAGCCAGTTTTCTATCAGTTTTCTAATGAATTTTAGAGACATGTGTTGTGTTGGTCCCATCTAAATGTTTTTACAAACAAAAGCTTTACAGTACTATTTAATAGCTGCCACAGTAAGGCTAAAGTGATTGAATATAATGTCCATTTTTATAAAGATTGTAATATTCTTGCACATTTTTATTTATTTCTTTTTACAAAGGATTCATTTCTATTAATGTGTTACACCCAGAGCTGTAGCTTGCCCTATACATAAATTTCATTCTGAATTGTATGGGAAATTGTGTAGAATTTAAAGTTAAGAAATTGCAGTTTAATTTTGGGAATATGCTAAGCCATAAGCATTTTAAAGCATATTTTGTTTTTCCCTCCTTCTTCTTCCATTTCTTTGTTCAGATTTTTAATTACGTTTGTATGGAATACAAAAAGGTGTAACCTTTGTTTCGGGTAACAAAGTTAAAAAATTGCATTTCCTGTGTTTGGAGCAGATCCTGGAACCAAAACTACAGTTGAAATTAGCATTTCAGAAGTTCTATAGAATCTTCCTGTACTTAAAATATTTTTATAATTTTTCCTCAATTTGGGAAAATATCAGTAAAAAGGATTCCTTGCTTTGCTTTGTTCATTTATTTTATTTAGGTTAGTATTATTGATGGTTTACACCTTTTAAAAGAGAACAATATTTAATTTTTTAATTTTGTTCTGCTTAATTTCTGTTTAGTCTGGTGTTTCATTGCCCTATAGAGATGATAATTCCTTGCATTTGGGGCAGGTAAAATAGTCTGGCAAACTATGCTGTGAGAGACACACTATTCTAAGTCTGTTCCCCAGATTTAAAATAAAGAATAATGAGCAGTGGTTAGAAAAACGTAACTATACTACCACCTCTGCTGGAATGCTGACCTGCTTATAAACAGATCTAATTACTACCCCTTCTACATGTCTACTACCCCTTCTACATGCCTACTGCTATGTCCTTTGTTGTGTAAAATTAGCATCTCAATGGTATCTTGTACATCCTGTGTTAACATTTTTTTTTTAAAAAAACTACTATGCTGTGAGAGACACGCTATTATATATATATATATATAGATATAGATTTATTTATTATTATTAATTTTTTAGTTCTAACGGCTATCTGTTAAACATGTCTGGAAAAAACTATATTTCACAGGAAATCTGTGATTACTTTAACAATTACATTCATAAATATAATGGTCCATTCTTCATCCCAGAAGCTAAAAACAGCAAGTGTGAAAGTGTTTTAGATATACTAACACAGGTATTAACTCTTAAAAACATGAATAATAATAAAAGAAAATGTATGATAGCGCAGGCAGTGATTTCAACAATAAAGGGATTAACGGACATTATTGGAGACCTGACAGAGCAAAATAAAGACCTTAAATTAAAATTAGATAACACACAGACTGACAGAGATTGTATTAAGCTTTCTGCTTTAACTAACACCATACAGATCAGTAAATTACAACGTAAATTAAAATTAACAGAACACATCAGTAACGAATACTCAAACAAAATTACTGAGTTACAGATGAAAATTGAACAAAAAGAAAAAATAATTAGTGATATTTCTGGGAACAATGCAGATAGTGATAACTTACTGCCACAAAGGAAAGAGCCAAAACAAGTAGTAAAACAAGATAAAATGCAAATGGGCCCCACTAAAAACCCAAGTTCTGTTCCAATTGCCCCTGTCATAATTTCTGAGAATTTTAACAACCTGAAAATTCCTACAGGTTTTTCAAATCAGACTAGGCCAATGAGTGTAGCAGATAAAGACATTTTTAAGAAATGGTGGGGCACAATCCCCACAAACAGCTTTAATAACTTTTCACATTGGTTTCACAAGGGAACTGAAAAAGCCATAAAATTAGGTATGAGCATGCCGGAATGAACAGAATTGCTTCAAGATGCCATGGGCCCCTATGCCAACAGGTTATTAGGATTTAATTCAAGTATATGTGATCAGGCTGGCAGGATAGCTAAAACTTTTTTAAATTTTACTAGTCTAGAAAAAGAGATTAGTGAAATTACCATGAGACCACTAGATGGGCCATTTGAAGTATCAAAAAGAGTTTTATTCTGGTGTGTGCTGCGCCAGCCACAGACCCAAATGGTCTGGGGGTCACCAGCTCACATACAGAGGGTACTTGAAGCTCTCCCCAGAAAATGTCAGGAGTTTGTAAAGCTTTATGATCCAAACTCCACAAACCTACATATGGTGCTCACTAGAGCTGAGAAGTGGTGGAATTTTCACCCATACACCATTAAGGCAAATTCTGCAGTGAAGCAGTCAATGGATAATAATCTGAATATTCACAGGCAAGAATCAGAGAGGGGTAATAGAAGGAATGTTTGTGGATATCAGAATAGTAGAGCATCAAATACAGAAAACTGGAGAGACAGGAATTTAAATGGCGATATTAACAGAGGAGAAAATTGGAGGCTGAGGTCAAATGAGATAAACAGTAAGGCCAACTTAAGTTATTGGGAACTCAAACAAAAAAACAGGAGAATGAGAGATCAAATTGGGGTTCTAAAGAAGCAACTGACAGAGCTGGAGGGCTCAAATTAAATAATTCATTTTTGTTTATAAGCATATTTGTTTGCAGTACATTTGTATCGTGTAATGTGTACTTTAGTTTTAAGTTCAATTAATAATTTTAAGTGTTTTCCATTATTAAGTTTTAAATGCCAATATTAAGAATGTATAGTTAATTGATGCATTCTCTTTCTAAAAAAAAAACAATAACAGATACCTCCATTGTGATTAGTTTTGGGAGGCCACATGCAATACCATTTCTATGTAAACTGTCTGAAGTCTTATCTTGCAGGAAGAAAACCAATGAAGATAGAAGGCTTCTCATCTTTCCTTCCAGTTTTTCCCCAATAACACATATTATAGATTGTTGTTTTTCAGGTGTCTTCAGGACTGATCCTACCATGAAGCTATGATGGTGGCGTTGGACAAATTAAATAAGTATAATGTATCACAATGGAGATGTAAAATGGTGCATTAGGCCAAAAATAATTTTATATATATATATATATATATATATATATATATATATATATATATATAAATATATATAGCATAAAGGGGTAAATAATCATATAAATCAAGCAACATAAGTTAAGTAAGGGTGCGAGTGGGATGATGTAATAAAAGGAGGCACTTTCCAACTTGAAGTTAATAACTGTGAAGGTGGTTTCTACTGCAGATGGAGTGTTGTAGTGTGAAGTAAATATACGCCTGGTTTTAATCTTTTTTCATTCCTTTGAGGGTCTTGGAAAAAACAAAGTGCTTCAAAGAGAGAGATTTGGTAAAGCAAAAGCAAGGACCAGATGCCAAAAGCAAGGACCAGATGCCAAAAGATGACAACAAAGAACTTCAGTGAACCATTATAACTTTTGTTTTACAGGCACAATTCACACTTTCTTAATAAAGATTTTACTACATGCATACCCATCTAGTGTACCCACACTCACACACTCATATATGAACTTTTCCCAATGTTAAAGACCGTTGGATAAATGTTGCTAATGGGGTTTAGCATAGGATTTTGTGTTTCTATGTATAATTTTAAATTAATTTTTCTAATGAATTGTATAAAGTTAGATTAGGAATTGACAGTCCTAGGAAAGTACAGAAGAGCTCATATCGCCGAGGGAATGATTCCGAAGGGATGGTGAGAGAATTTCTCCCGTAAGGTTTTCGCTCCCACTGTGTTCTTCTGTACTAGTGGGTATAACTAGAAAACGGGGCAACATAGGAGAAGAAAAAGTGAGGGAATGTGGTGACATTTTTATCACAGGGATATTGGAATATAGCTCACAGATTTTATAACTGGCAATTCACATAGCTGGTTTATTCAGGTAGTTCTTTTGTCTAGTGTCTGTCTAGAAAGACACACCCAATGGTCTTTTGAGTGACATTTGATAAGCCACTCCCTTTTGAATTGGGGTATAAAATACTGTAACACCAGAGCCTCTGTCTCTCTCTTTTTTATCCTGCTCCTGCTAAAAGATGGATGATGTTGGACACAGAGAATCTGGCTAATTTCTGGGATAATATTCTGTGTAGCAGTATTGCACAATTGTGGTTAGTGTAGAAAAGTTGCCCTGTATCTTAAAATGTGGACTGTATCTGTAAAATAGATTTATATATATACCTGTAAATATTTATCTTATTATTAACATATATTGATTCCTAAATAAACTGTTTGATAAATAATGGAGGCCCTCTCATAGAGTTTATTTCACAATTTATCTGTGTTGGTTTTAGTGGTTTCACCATAGAGATTTAGTATATTATATTTAGTAGAAAGTAAAGATATTTTAAATTAATAGATAACTACATTTGTCATGAGTAGAGCGAAGGGGACGGGAGGGAGAGTATCTGGAGACAAGGTCTGAGATGTAGGGGGGAGCAGTGCAGTTGAGGGCTTTGTATGTTAGAGTGAGAGTTTTGTGTTTGATCCTAGAGGCAAGAGGAAGCCAGTGAAGGGATTGGCAGAGAGGCGCAGCAGATGAAGAGCGACGTGTAAGGAAGATGAGTCTGGCAGAGGCATTCATTATGGACTGTAAAGGAGCTAGGCGGCAGGTGGGGAGACCAGAGAGGACAGAGTTGCAGTAATCAAGGCGGGAAAGAACGAGAGAGTGGATTAAAATCTTAGTTGTGTCTTGTGTAAGGAAGTATCTAATTTTAGAGATGTTTTTAAGGTGGAAGCGGCAGGCTGTAGCCAAGGACTGAATTTGAGGAGTGAAGGAAAGATCTGAGTCAAATGTGACCCCGAGACATCAGGCATGCGGGGTAGGGGTAATGATGGAGTTGTCGACAGTTATAGAGATATTGGGGGTGGAGATTTTGGAAGAAGGGGGGAAAATGAGGAGCTCAGTTTTGGAGAGATTTAGCTTGAGGTAGTGAGAGGACATCCAGGAAGAGATGTGAGAAAGACAGTTAGTGACATGGGTTAGCAAGGAAGGAGATAGTTCTGGTTCAGAGAAGTAGATTTTTGGGTGTCATCGGCATACAAATGATATTGGAAACCATGGGACTTAATTAGGGAACCTAGTGATGACGTATAGATTGAGAAGAGAAGGGGACCAAGGACAGAGCCTTTCGGTACTCCGACAGAAAGTGGTGATAGGGCAGAGGAGGCCCCAGAGAAGGCTACACTGAAGGTATGGTTTGACAGGTAGGAGGAGAGCCACGAAAGGGCTGTGTCACAGATCCAGAAGGATTGGAGGGTTTGGAGAAAAAGAGGGGGGTCGACAGTGTCAAAGGCTGCGGACAGATCAAGGAGGATAAGCAGAGAGAAGTGGCCTTTTGATTTAGCTGTAAGTAGGTCGTTGGTGACCTTAACAATGGCTGTCTCTGTGGAGTGATAGGGACGAAATCCAGATTGCAGCGGGTCAAGAAGGGAGTTTAACGTAAGGAAATGGGATAGGCGTGCATATACTAGTTTTTCGAGAAGCTTTGAAGCAAGAGGGAGGAGGGAAATAGGGCGGTAGTTGGATGGGGAGGTAGGATCAAGGGAAGGTTTTTTGAGGATAGGTGTGACCAGTGCATGTTTCATCGATGAGGGAAATGTACCAGTGCTGAGGGAGAGTTTGAAAATGTGTGTTAGTATAGGGGTAAGGGTAGCAGAGAGAGAGGAGAGCAGCTGTGAGGGGATAGGGTCAAGGGGACAGGTAGTGAGGTGAGAGCGCAGTATAAGTGCTGAAACTTCTTCCTCAGTAACAGGGGAGAATGAACTAAGTTTCAGGTTATGAGGGTTGCGGTTGAGTGAGAGTATTTGAGGGAGGGAGAGAATGGAATTATGTTGAGAGCTGATTTCATGTCTGATGGAATCAATTTTGTTAATGAAGTGACTGGCAAAGTCTTGAGCTGACAGAGAAGTTGTATTAGGAAGTGGGGGAGGGCGGAGGAGAGATTGAAAGTAGAGAACAGACGTTTAGGGTTTGAAGAAAGATTAGAGATAAGGGTTGAGAAGTAGTGTTGCTTGTGGAGATTAAGGGCAGAGTAGTAGGAGTTCAAGATGAATTTGTAATGAAGAAAATCAGCTGAACTCCGTGATTTTCTCCAATGCCGTTCAGCAGTACGGGAACATCTGCATAGGTACCTTGTCAGAGGAGTATGCCAGGGCTGGGGATGAGTGTGTGATTTCCGAGCAGTGGTAAGAGGGGCGAGATTGTCAAGGACGGATATAAGGGTGGAATTATAGTGGCAGATAGATTGTTCAGGGCACGAAAAGGAGGAGAAGGATGAGAGGAGCGGTTTAAGGGAATTAGCAAGTTGTTGATGATCTAAAGACCTAATGTTTCTGTGAAGTTTGGTGTGAGGAGTAGAAGGTGGGAGAGTTGTAGGAATGGATGATATGTTGCAGGTAAGGAGATGGTGGTCAGAAAGAGGAAAAGGGGAGTTTGAGAAGTTTTGAGAGAGTGCATCGATAGCTAAAGATCAGGTCAAGTGAGTGACCGTCTTTGTGAGTGGGAGAATCAGTCCATTGTGACATACCGAAAGAGGAAATGAGTTGCAGAAGTTGTTTAGCAGATGAGGCAGTGGGATTGTTAAGGGGGATGTTGAAGTCGCCAAGAATGAGGGCAGGGGTGTCTGAGGAAAGGAAATAGGGTAGCCAGGTGGAGCCAGGGGGTCAGTATATGACTGCAACACGTACAGAGAGAGGGGAGAATAAGCGAATCATGTGGGTTTTGAATGAGGGAAAAGTGAGGGAAGAGATAGGGTATATTTGTTGAAAGAAGCAATGAGAGGAAAGTAAAATACCTAAATGATTACCCTGACAAAGTATAACAAAAAAACATGCGGTCTGGGACCCATGGTAACTAGCTTGTGTTAAGTAGTACTATTCTTAGCACTTTCATCACTGTAACTCCCCCTATCGGGGGAGGTCTATATGGCCTGCATGATTACCCTGACAAAGTATAATAATAAAGCATGCGGTCTGGGACCCATGGTAACTAGGTTGTGTTAAGTAATACTATTCTTAGCACTTTAATCCCTGTTACTCCCCCTATCGGGGGAGGTCTATATGGCCTGCTTGATTATCCTGACAAAATATAACAACAAGACATGCGGTCTGGGACCCATGTTAACTAGGTTGTGTTAAGTTGAACTATTCTTAGCACTTTGATCTCTGTAACTCCCCCTATCAGGGGAAGTCTATATGGCCTGCATGATTACCTTACCAAAATATAACAATAAGACATGCGGTCTGGGACCCATGGTAACTAGGTTGTGTTAAGTAGTTCTATTCTTAGCACTTTAATCCCTGTTACTCCCCCTATCGGGGGAGGTTTATATGGCTTGCATGATTACCCTGACAAAGTACAACAATAAAACCTGGGCTCTTGAAACCATGTTAAGTAGGTTTATTTCGGTAGTACTGTTCTTATTAGTTTAATACCTGTTACAACCCCTAATGGTGGGAGGTCTATATGGCCTGCATGATTAGTCACACCAAATAAAACAACAAGACATGCGGCCTTGGACTGGGACCCATGGCTAACTAGGTTGTATAAAGTAGTACTATTCTTAGCACTTTCATCCCTGTTACTCCCCCTATCAGGGGAGGTCTATATGGCCTACATGATTACCCTCACCAAAATATAACAACAAGACGTGCGGTCAGGGAATCATGGTAAGGTTACTGCCTTTTGCACAATCATGTATACCAGTTGCAGACAGAGGTTCTGACCCTGCATTATGGCTGCACCTCTCCCTAAAAGAGGCATCTGTTACAGAGTGTGTGGGCATGTATGCAAAGAGCTGGCCTGCTTTAAAGGAGCAGCAAGGCAGTACAGGTCATTCAACTTCAGCCGTTTTATACGATGGTCCACGACCCTCAACAGCCACAACAGCATGAAACACCACATATGCCATCCTTTTGCACAATAGAATACAGATATGGCATCAATTTTAGGAACCCGTCGATAATTTTTAGAAACCGTGAAATTAAAAAAAAAAAACATGATTGGACACCCAGTACACTTTTTTCTCCTTCAGTCTTTTTATACAAGTGTCCTGGATCCTCAACAGAAACAACAGCAGGAAACACCACATATGCCATCCTTTTGAACAATCCAATACAGGTATGGCATCCATTTTAGGAACCCGGAAATAATTTTTAGGAACCGGGAGATGGAAAAAGATGCTTGGACAACCAGTACACTTCGTTCTCATTCAGCCTTTTTAGACAAGGGTCCAGGACCCTCAACAGAAACAACAGCAGGAAACACCACCTATGCCATCCTTTTGAAAAATAGAGTACAGGTATGGCATCGGTTTTAGGAACCCGGAGATAATTTTTTTGAACCGGGAAATTTAAAAAGAAACATGATTGGACACCCAGTACACTTCGTTCTCCTTCAGCCTTTTTATACGAGGGTCCCAGACCCTCAACAGAAACAACAGCAGGAAAGAGCACATATGCCATCCTTTTGAACAATAGAGTATAGGTATGGCATTGATTTTAGAAACCCGGAGATAATTTTTAGGAACCGGGAATTTGAACAAAAAAAATTATTGGACAACCAGTACACGTCGTTCTCCTTCAGCCTTTTTATAAGAGGGTCCTGGACCCTCAACAGAAACAACAGCAGGAAAGAGGACATATGCCATCCTTTTGAACAATAGAGTACAGTTACGGAATTGATTTTAGAAACCCAGAGATAATTTTTAGGAACCGGGAAATTGAACAAAAAAAATGATTGAACACACCCAGTACACGTCGTTCTCCTTCAGCCTTTTTATTAGAGGGTCAAGGACACTCAACAGAAACAACAGCAGGAAAGAGCACGTATGCCATCCTTTTGAACAATAGAGTACAGGTATGGCATTGATTTTAGAAACCCGGAGATAATTTTTAGAAACTGGGAAATTGAACAAAAAAAATGATTGTACACCTAGTACACGTTGTTCTCCTTCAGCCTTTTTATAAGAGGGTCCAGGACCCTCAACAGAAAAATCAGCAGGAAAGAGGACATATGCCATCCTTTTGAACAATAGAGTACAGGTACGGCATTGATTTTAGAAACCCAGAGATAATTTTTAGGAACTGGGAAATTGAACAAAAAAAATCACTGGACACACCCAATACACGTCGTTCTCCTTCCGCCTTTTTATAAGAGGGTCGAGGACACTCAACAGAAACAACAGCAGGAAAGAGCACATATGCCATCCTTTTGAACAATAGAGTACAGGTATGGCATTGATTTTAGAAACCCGGAGATAATTTTTAGGAACTGGGAAATTGAACAAAAAAATGATTGTACACCCAGTACACGTTGTTCTCCTTCAGCCTTTTTATAAGAGGGTCCAGGACCCTCAACAGAAACAACAGCAGGAAAGAGGACATATTCCATCCTTTTGAACAATAGAGTACAGGTACGGCATTGATTTTAGAAACCCGGTGATAATTTTTAGGAACCGGGAAATTGAACAAAAAAAATGATTGGACACACCCAGTACACGTCGTTCTCCTTCAGCCTTTTTATAAGAGGGTCCAGGACCCTCAACAGAAACAACAGCAGGAAACACCATATATACCATCTTTTTGAACAATAGAGTACAGGTATGGCATTGATTTGAGGAACCCAGAGATAATTTAGAGGAACCGGGAATATTGAACAAAAAATGTGCTTGGACACCCAGTACAGGTCGTTCTCCTTCAGCCTTTTTATACGATGGCCCACGACCCTCAACAGGCACAACAGCAGGAAACATCACATATGCCATCCTTTTGAACAATAGAGTACAGGTATGGCATTGATTTGAGGAACCCAGAGATAATTTAGAGGAACCGGGAATATTGAACAAAAAATGTGCTTGGACACCCAGTTCAGGTCGTTCTCCTTCAGCCTTTTTATACTATGGCCCACGACCCTCAACAGGCACAACAGCATGAAACACCACATATGCCACCCTTTTGAACAATCAAGTACAGGTATGGCATTGATTTGAGGAACCCGGAGATAATTTAGAGGAACCGGGAATATTGAACAAAAAATGTGCTTGGACACCCAGTACAGGTCGTTCTCCTTCAGCCTTTTTTTTTTTTTTTTGTTTTAAAAGGCTTTATTTTGATCTTCAGTAAAAGTTACAATCATGATAAAAGCAAAGACAAATATGAAAAAAACATTACTCGTGTAGGATATATGATATCTCTATGTCTCATATCAACTGTAAGTTAGATGACTTCTTCATATGTGTCTAATGAGAGGAAATAAAGAAGAAGACAGAAAGAGGAGAGAGAAAGAAAGAGCAAGAAGAGAAAAAGAAAATAACTTTTGTAACTATATAGTCCAAGTTGACCAGTTGATAGAAAAGAGAAAAAAAAAACAAAAAAAAAAACAAGTTCTATTGCAGAGCACCATACCCTGAGGCACGAAACCTTAACAAAGGCATCAGTTCAATCTCCATTGACGGAGCCGTAGCAAAAGGAGTTACTACAGTAAGCCAGCCAATGTGGGGTAGACTATATAGGGTGTGGGGGGGATTATGGGACTGGGCGTAAGAGAAAGGTAGATTCTACATCATGTTAGGAGGGTCAGTCTCTTGTCTAGCGAACAGGTCTTCCCATAAAAATTTGATGTCTGCAAAAAGGTTCAGTTTCCTCCTCTTAAAATAGACATATTATTCCAATGTCAGGATATCTGTTACCCTATTAACCCAATCCTCATATGTTGGTGTGTGTTGTGTTTTCCAGTGCCGAGCTATAAGGATTTTGGCACCATTAAGTCCCATTTGTAGTAGCCTAAGCCTTAATTGGCATGGTGGAAGGTCATTTAGTAGGGCCGTGTTTGGGGTCAGTGTAAACTCGTCCGTCAATAGCTGTCGGTAAAAGGATTCAATCTTATGCCAAAAAGGCTTAATCTTCTCGCATTCCCACTCCTTCAGCCTTTTTATACGATGGGCCATGACCCTCAACAGGCACAACAGCATGAAACACCACATATGCCACCCTTTTGCACAATAGAGTACAGGTATGGCATCGATGGAACCCGGAGATAATTTTTTGGAACCAAGAGATGGAAAAAAATGCTTGGTCAGTCCTCCTACTTCAAATTTGGGGCACTGCGTGTGCAATGTACTGTGCCACCAGATATGAGTGGTGTGTTAAGTAGTACTATTCTTAACAGTTTAATCACTGTTATGTGCCTTTTTTTTGCTTTGAATTTTGTACCACAGTGCAGCAGCAGAGGCCAGAAAAATTAGGCATGTACAAATGCCTTAAAAATCCGGGATTGTTGCAGCCGCTGCTGTAGCAGCGGCCAGAAAAATTGATGTTTGTAAAACAGTTAGAAAGTGCCCTAAAACCTTGCGGCTTGAACACTAGTTGTTGGCGGATAAGTCACGCAAGTCATCCTGCATTATAAGAAAAAAAAAGCCAGCATGTGTACCATTTGTAGCCCAAGGCAGCTCATCTCATCATCAGGCCTTTTTTACTCAAATGTATCGCCCAATGTCAGTCCCTTCGGGATCCATCCCTCATTCATTATAATAAAGGTGAGATAATCAAGATGTTTTTGTCCTAGGCGACTTCTCTTCTCAGTGACAAAACCTCCTGCTGCACTGAAGGTCCTTTCGGACAGGACACTTGAAGCGGGGCAGGCCAGAAGTTCAATTGCAAATTGGGATAGCTCAGGCCACAGGTCAAGCCTGCCCACCCAGTAGTCAAGGGGTCCATCGCTCCTAAGACTGTCGAGATCCACAGTTAATGCTAGGTAGTCTGCTACCTGTCGGTTTAGTCTTTCTCTGAGGCTGGATCCCGAAAGGCTTTGGCGATGCATAGGAGTTAAAAAGGTCCGCATGTCCTCCATCAACAACACGTCAGGAAAGCATACTGTCCTTGCCGCCATGGTCATGGGAGGAGGAGGATTACTTTCATCTCTTCCCCTGTTAGATTCCCATTGTGCTGTGACATCACCCTTATACACTGTGTAAAGCATAGTTTTTAATTTATTTTTGAAATGCTCCATCCTTTCCGACTTGCAGGAATTTGGTAACATTTCAGGCACTTTATGCTTATACTGGGGGTCTAGTAACGTGGACACCCAGTACAGGTCGTTCTCCTTCAGCTTTTTTATATGAGGGTCGCTCAACAGGCACGACAGCATGAAAGACCCCATTTGCACAAGGTTGGATGCCGAGCTAATCATGTCCCATTCCTCATCCTCACTGATGTCACTGAGGGTATCTTCTTCTCCCCAGCCACGTACAACACCATGGGTACCAGATAGGTGACAAAAACGAGCACCCTGGGATGCCTGGTCTTCCTCCTCCTCCTCATCAAAGCCACATTCCTCCTCTGACTCCTCTTCCTCACAATCCTCTTCCTGTGTTGCCGCAGGTCCAAAAAGCGATGCTGATAAGGCTGTTTCTGGTGGTGATGGACACCACAACTCTTCCTCTTCACGCTCATCTATGGCCTGATCCAGCACTCTTCACAGGGCACGCTCCAGGAAGAAAACAAATGGTATGATGTCCCTGATGGTGCCTTCGGTGCGACTGACTAGGTTTGTCACCTCCTCAAAAGGACGCATGAGCCTACAGGCATTGCGCATGAGCATCCAGTAATTTGGCAAAAAAATCCCCAGCTCCCCAGAGGCTGTCCTAGCACCCTGGTCATACAAATACTCATGAACAGCTTTTTCTTGTTGGAGCAGGCGGTCGAACATTAGGAGTGTTGAATTCCACCGTGTGGGGCTGTCGCAAATCAAGCGCCTCACTGGCAGGTTGTTTCGACGCTGGATATTGGACAAGTGCGCCATGGCCGTGCAGGAATGACTGAAATGGCCACACACCTTCCTGGCCTGCTTCAGGACATCCTTTAAGCCTGGGTACTTATGCATAAAGCGTTGTACAATCAGATTACATACATGTGCCATGCACGGCACATGTGTCAACTTGCCCAATTTCAATGCCGCCACCAAATTACAACCTTGCCAATCTCCAGTTGGTGCGGAGTCAGCCACTGATCCACCTGTGCGTTCAGGGCGGACAGGAGTGCTGGTGCGGTGTGACTCTCCGCTTTCAGGCAGGTCAACCCCAAGACGGCGTGACACTGCCGTATCCGGGATGTTGAATAGTACCTGGGGAGCTGGGGGGTGCCGTTGATGTGGAGCAAGACGCAGAAGCAGAAAAGGACTCAGCCAAGGAAGAGGTTATGGAAGAGGATGGAGTAGGAGGAGTAGAGGAGGTAGCAGCAGGCCTACCTGCAAGTTGTGGCGGTGTCACCAACTCCTCTGCAGAGCCACGCATTCCATGCTTGGCAGACATCAGCAGGTTTACCCAATGTGCAATGTAGGTGATATACCTGCCCTGACCATGCTTTGCAGACCAGCTATCCATGGTCATATGGACCCTTGCCCCAATGCTTTGTGCCAGACATGCCATTACTTCCTTTCACACAATAGAGTACAGGTTTGGGATTGCCTTTTGTGAAAAGAAATTTCTGCCAGGTACCTTCCACTGTGGTGTACCAATAGATACAAATTTTTTGAAAGCATCAGACTACACCAGCTTGTATGGTAAAAGCTGGCGGGCTAAGAGTTCAGACAAGCCATCTGTCAGACGCCGGGCAAGGGGGTGACTTTGAGAAATTCTCTTCTTACGCTCAAACATGTCCTTGACAGACACCTGACTGTGGGCAGATGACCAGGAACCGCTACGTAAGAGAGACTCAGTGGAGGATGGTTGAGAGGGGGCAAGGAGGACAGCAGTGGTTGACGTGGCTGAAGATGCTGGAGCAGGAGGAGGAGGAGGGCGGCTTTGAGTTTGTGTGCTGCTTCTACTCATGTGTTCTTCCCATCGGCGTTTGTGATGTGAGACCATGTGCCTTCGCAAAGCAGTTGTACCTAGGTGGATGTTGGACTTCCCACAACTCAGTTTCTTTTGGCACAGGTTGCAAATGGCATCACTGTTGTCAGAGGCAGACACACACAAAAATGCCACACTGCTGAGCTCTGCGATGACAGCATGCGTTGATTGGCGTCAGCGTGCTGTCTGGCTGACCCCGGGTGCCGATGAATGCTGTCTGACTGTGCCACTAGCTCCTTGAGACGACCTCCCCCTGCTTCCAACTCGTCTCCTCCTCCTCCTCTCTGTCTCCCCATCTGAACTTTCCCCCTCTTCTTCTTCTCTTCTAGTGGGCACCCACATGACATCCACTGACACATCATCATCAACCGCTTCACTTGTATCTGACACATCAAGAAAGGAAGCAGCAGCGGGTACAACATCATCATCATCACACCGTACCTCCATATCTGTAGTGCTGCCTGACTGAGACCTATCACTGTTATCTACATCCTCTGTCAATGATGGTTGTGCATCACTCATTTCTTCCAACTGATGTGTCAATAACTCCTCTGACAGATCAAGTGAAGTGGCTGTGGTGCTAGTGCTGGTTGTGGCGACAGGCGGGTGAGTGGCACTGGTCACTTGAGAGGTGCCCAAAGCACAGCTGGAGGTGGATGGTGCGTCAAGGTTAGGAGGACTAGGAGCGGAAGCTGTAGAAGATTGGGTGTCCTGTGTTAGCCATTCAACTAGGTCCTCCTCAGAACTTTTCGTGTCCCCTCTGGCACCTGGCGTTTGAACAATGTGCATATTTGTAGGGTCTAAAGGAATCACAGCACCACGACCACGACGGCACCTGCGGGGTGGCCTGCCTCTGCCTGTCATTTTTTTAAAAATGTACACTTACAATACTATTAAACAAATTATGAGTGGTGGCACTGGGCAAGTGGGCACAGTATACGCTGTGAGCCTGACAACAAAAAATAGACTGTTGTTTCAAAGTCAAAAATGTTTATTTTTTAAATATTAAAAGTACTGTGACAACAGATATGATTGTTGGCACTAGTTGGCAAGTGGGCCTGGCTGGCACACACGCTTGGAGGAAGGCAACTGCAATTAGATTATACTAGCTGAGTGATGCTTCACAGTCCAAATTTTTAAAAAAAAAAAAATTGACAATACTGTTAGAACAAATATGATTGGTGGCACTAGTTGGAAACGGCAAGTGGGCCTGGCACACACGCTGGCAGGCAGACAAATGCAATTCAATGGCTCTAGCAGACTGATGATTCACAGTAAAAAAAAGTTTTTAGTTTAAATATTTTCAAACCTGTTAGAACAAATATGATTGGTGGCACTAGTTGTCTTGGCAAGTGGGCCTGGCACACACGCTGGGAGGAAGGCAACTGCTATTAGATTACACTAGATTACTGATGTTTCACAGTCAAGAAATTTTTTATTTTAAAAATTTACAATACTGTTAGAACAAATATGATTGGTGTAACTAGTTGGCAAGTGGGTCTGGCACACACGCTGGCAGGCAGGCAACTGCAATTCAATGGCACTAGCAGACTGATGATTCACTGTCAAAAAAGTTTTGATTTAAAATATTTTCAATACTGTTACAACATATATGATTGGTGGCACTAGTTGGCTAGTGGGTCTGGCACACATGCTGGCAGACAGGAAACTGCAATTCAATTGCACTAGCAGACTGATGATTCACAGTCTAAGAATTTTTTAGTTTAAATATTTACAATACTGTTAGAACAAATATGATTGGTGTAGCTAGTTGGAAAGTGGGCCTGGCACACACGCTGGCAGGCAGGCAGGCAACTGCAATTCTATGGCACTAGCAGACTGATGATTCACAGTCAAAAATGTTTTGATTTAAAATATTTTCAATATTGTTACAACAAATATGATTGGTGGCACTAGTTGGCTAGTGGGCCTGGCACACATGCTGGCAGGCAGGAAACTGCCATTCATTTGCACTATCAGACAGATGATTCACAGTCTAAGAATTTTTTATTTTAAATATTTACTATACTGCTAGAACAAATATGATTGGTGTAACTAGTTGGCAAGTGGGCCTGGCACACACGCTGGCAGGCAGGCAACTGCAATTCAATGGCACTAGCAGACTGATGATTCACTGTCAAAAAAGTTTTGATTTAAAATATTTTCAATACTGTTACAACAAATATGATTGGTGGCACTAGTTTGCTAGTGGGCCTGGCACACACGCTGGCAGACAGGAAACTGCAATTCAATTGCACTAGCAGACTGATGATTCACAATCTAAGAATTTTTTATTTTAAAAATTTACAATACTGTTAGAACAAATATGATAGGTGTAACTTGTTGGCAAGTTGGCCTGGCACACACGCTGGCAGGCAGGTAACTGCAATTCAATGGCACTAGTAGCAGACTGATGATTCACTGTCAAAAATGTTTTGATTTAAAATATTTTCAATACTGTTACAACAGATATGATTGGTGGCACTAGTTGGCTAGTGGGCCTGGCACACACGCTGGCAGGCAGGAAACTGCAATTCAATTGCACTAGCAGACTGATGATTCACAATCTAAGAATTTTTTATTTAAAATATTTTCAATACTGTTACAACAAATATGATTGGTGTAACTAGTTGGCAAGTGGGCCTGGCACACATGCTAGCAGGCAGGCAACTGCAATTCAATGGCACAAGTAGACTGATGATTCACAGTCAAAAATGTTTTGATTTTAAATATTTACAATACTGTTATAACAAATATGATTGGTGGCAATAGTTGGCAGCAAGTGAGCCTGGCACACACGCTGGCAGGCAGGCAACTGCAATTAGATTACACTAGCAGACTGATCTTTCACAGTCAAAAAATATTTCTTAAAAATATTTGCACTACTGTTATAACAAATATGATTGGCGGCACTAGTTGGCAAGTGGGCCTGGCACACATGCTGGCAGGCAGGCAACTGCAATTCAATTGCACTAGCAGGCTGATGATTCACAGTCAAAAAAGTTTTTATTTTAAATATTTACACTACTGTTATAACAAATATGATTTGTGGCACTAGTTGGAAAGTGGGCATGGCACACACACTGGCAGACAGGCAACTGCAATTAAATAACAATAGCAGACTGATGTAACAGATAGGAGTGATGGCACTCAGGATAGAACTAGGCACAGTATGTGCTGGCAGCCTGACACACAAGCTGGCACTAGTGGCAGCAGGCTGGCCTGTAAAATAAAATTAAATAACACTAGAAGACTGATGTAAAAGTATTTTTTTTAGAAAATGTAAACTAATGTTACACCAGATAGGAGTGGTGGACTGGCACTGAAGATGGAAGTAGGCACAGTATATGCTGGCAGCCTGACACACAGGCTGGCACTAATGGCAGCCAGGTTGGCCTGGCAACTAAAATTATATAACAATAGCAGACTGATGTAAAAAAATAAATAAAAAAAATGTACACTAATGTTACACCAGATATAAGTGGTGGAAAAAAGAGCTATTAATCACACTATATTATGTGGGCCAGAAACACACAGGCCTGATGGAAAATTAAATTAGATTACACTAGCAAAATGATTTAAAAGTTGTTTTTTTTTATTTTAAATTATGTTAAGCAGATATGAGTCGTGGCTGCTAGGGCAGCAATTAACCACAGTATGCTGTGTAAGCCAGAAACACACAGGCCTGATAGAAAATGAAATTAGATTACGCTAGCAAAATGATTTAAAAGTTTTTTGTTTAAATTTAAAATAATGTTAAGCAGATATGAGTGGTGGCTGGCTGCTGCTAGGACAGCAATTAACCACAGTATGCTGTGTAAGCCAGAAACACACAGCCTGATAGAAAATGAAATTAGATTACACTAGCAAAATGATTTAAACATTTTTTTTTTTATTTAAAATAATGTTAAGCAGATATGAGTCGTGGCTGCTAGGTAGGGCAGCAATTAACCACAGTATGCTGTGTAAGTCAGAAACACACAAGCCTGATAGAAAATGAAATTAGATTACATTAGCAAAATGATTTTAAAAGGTTTTTTTTAAAATTTAAAATAATGTTAAGCAGATATGAGTGGTGGCTGCTAGGTAGGGCAGCAATTAACCACAGTATGCTGTGTAAGTCAGAAACACACAGGCCTGATGGAAAATGAAATTAGATTACACTAGCAAAATGATTTAAACTTTTTGTTGGTTAAATTTACACTAATGTTAAGCAGATATCAGTGGTGGCACTAATCACAGTATATGCTGTGAGCCTCACACACAGGCTGAAACCAGGCAAACAAATACAAATTAGAAATAATAATAATAAAAAAAAAAACGACTGAAGTTATAGCCCTAAAAAGGGCTTTTTGGGGTGCTGTCTATACAGCAGAGATTAGATGAGTCCTTCAGGACTGTAGTGGACACTAAATACACTAGCCTAGCTATCTATTTCGCTATAATGTCAGCAGCAGCAACACTAAAGCTCCTCTTACTAAGAAAGCAAGATCGTAATGAGTCTAAAATGGCTGCTGCCAAGGAGCTGGGAGGGTCTGTGAGGGAGTGTCTGCTGCTGATTGGCTCAAATGTGTCAGAAGGCTGTGACATACAGGGTCAATGTTTCCTCTATGATGACACATAGGGGGCGGATCGAACATCGCATATGTTCGCCCACAGCGGCGAACGTGAACAAGCTATGTTCGCAGGGAACTGTTCTCCGGCGAACAGTTTGCAACATCACTATGCATCAGGTGTGTTAGGTTATGATTATGGCTTTTCGTTGAAATGTTTAAGCCTTTCTGGTACACAGCACCTTTGGTTTTTTCCCCATGTTAATTTTCATCTGCTTTTAATGAAAGAATAAAAACTGTTTTTAATGGCCAGATCGTTTTTTTGTTCCTGTATGTTTTAAATTTGCCAGCGATCAGTCTGTTTAACCTGCTAGATAGCCGGCTTGCCTCCCATTGGTGCCTCACTTCCCCATGTGACTTTTATGTCATTGAAGAATGAGACGGGTCGTTTGCTGATTACATTGTGTCAGAATTGCAGCGGCAATGAAAGTGGAAAACTCTGGATCGAAAATGGAAAGTTCTGTGAGTCTTCTCCGCCAAGTCGTTCTGGGAACTGCTGAATCAGTCGAAAAGGGTGAGCGCTCTGTTTATGACATTTATGAGATTTATGTGGGCTTATGAAATACAGCGCTTGTTTGGAACTTTCCTTGTGTGCAGGCCAGCCATGTGATCTACAGTTGGATGTGTATTTGCTAAATGCATCAAATTTACTAGAGGAAATTTACTATTATAATTTTTCAAAGTGATTTCAGTAAATGATACTAAAAGAACAAAGCAAATTAGAAGTAAAATAGAAGTTAAATTTGCATGCTTTGCCTGAATCATGAAGGGAAAGTTAGGAAACATCTATCTAATGTAAAACAATTCTGTAAAGCTCGAAAATATGATCTTGAAGGACAAATAAAATAATACAGCAAAGAAAATTAGAAAAGAAGGAGTGACTCCAAGACCTAGGGCTAAATTACGAGTGGAGTGATATTTATCTTTCCCGCTCGCACGTTAACTCCACTAGAAATAAGCTTTTTGCCCCTGTCAGGTAGTGCACATATATAAAGTTAAAAGGTTTTACACTAGCGCTAGCCTGATGCACGTAAAAATCTGAACTTAGAATATCAACCATGTTAATGTATTCCCTCATAGACCAATAATGACGTGAAAAGTGGAAAAATAAAACCTTTAAGTGGATTGTGCAACGTTAACTGCGAGCAGTGTATTGCTGCATGCTCGCAGTGAGGCTGGGCGGACAAGGTTCAAGACAAAGTTCAAGAACATGAACCTCGTCCGCCAAGCCTTTCATAAATGGAGCCCTTTATGTTTTAGTCAGACAATTATTTAGTTTGATAGACAAATAGACACACCATTAGGCAAGTAAAAGTACAGCAGATGTAGTCATCTACTAATGATTTTGTTGTTTAAAGAATTCAATTAGCATTCTGTATTTTAGTAATAGAACCATTAGACTGACCCCAAAATAATCTACCTATGTAGTTGTAAAAATGATTGTAATCTGTATTGCCCTAAACTTAATCCTTGGATTAAAATTAATTTATTTTTTCTTCAAAACAATTCCAATTCTTGCAGGCTAATTAAATTATATTCTTTCTGCCATAGTGATTTTTTTTTTACCTTTTAGAAATATACAGTTTCCTTAAAACCACTTTCATAAATGCAAGGGCATGTCATGCCATCCTGTGGAATGCAAATCTTCACATTTTAATACTGCAACCCTGCATAAATACAACACATAAAATTAAATTTGAATTATAATAGGATATTTTAGATCATCACCAGACTGTAAAATGGAATGAAGTCCCACAAGATGCTTACTTTTTCCATTTGAAATCTTTAATATTGTATATAGTTTTATTTTAATTTTAATTGAAAATTCTAGGAAAAATACTTGAAGTAGAATTTCTCACTGACAGTATTCACATTTGCACATTTGTAATTCATATGGCTTTAAGCTCTGTAGTAATGTAACCCAGTAAATGTATCTCTAAATAAATATTTATTGGCATTAGAAGCACTTTTATAAATATAAATGTGTTGCACAATGCTTCTGACAAAGGGCTAGATTATGAGCGAGGCTCTAATTGTTGCTCACGAGCGATATTTAACACGGCTGTTTGTGTGCACTGCAACTAGCACGCATATTGGTTAACCGTTACACTCGAATGAAAAGATGCACAAAATACATTAAAATTACATTAAAAAGTACAATTACACTAATAATAATACCATCTAATAAAAATTATAAAAATTATTAAAAAAATAAATATTGGAATAAAAGGTTCTAAGGGCTCAAAGATACGAGGTCTCAGGTGTTAGGAAAAAAAGGGCTTTAACATAGAGATAAAGATACATTCATATACATGTCTAAATATGTATATGTATATATATATATATATATATATATATACTGTATAGATAGATAGATAGATAGATAGATAGATAGATAGATAGATAGATAGATATGTGTGTGTACATATGTATTTATATAACAAAAAAACATATATAATTACATATATATATATATATATATATATATATATATATATATATAAATAAATAGAACATATTCTGCTATATAAAGAACATTTGAATGTAAAGTATTAATATTTCATGTCGGGTTAGCTAGCTTGAGAAAAGGCAATCAGGATTGTTGGGAGTTATTTTTTTTTTTTTCACTTTTCACACTCCATTAAAGTCTATGGGAGAAAATGTTAACAAGGTTGTAATATTTTAACTTCTGCTTTTTGCGCATGTGTTTTTAGCGCCAAGTCAAAACTTTTTACTTTCAATTTGTAATACGCGTGGTACTCAACGTGCACAAAAAGCTGAAGTTGAGCGCAGTTCAAGCTCAAAATTGGCTTAGCACTGGGGTGAAAAAAGGCTTAGCAGTGAAAGGGTTAAAGGATAGATAGATAGATAGATAGATAGATGATAGATAGATAGATAGATAGAAGATAGATAGATAGATAGATAGATAGATAGCTTTAGGAATGATCATTATCTTCTGTTTGATAATGAACAACATGTTCTGATGACCATTTACAATGTTTACAAAATCATAATTAGCCATTTTTAATGTTTATCATACAAACATTTTGGTGAAATATTGTCTTTACTTAACATGTCCCAGTCTGTTTTTTCTCTGGACACAATCCAGTCTTGATACTTAATACATTTATAGGGACATTTTTACTTACCAAATTTTACATATGAAAGAACTTGATAAATCCCACACAATACTTTTCAACTAATTAGATTATCCTAAAATGTTTTTAACTGTAACACAGATTTGCAAAACATACTGAAATTATAACCAACATATTGGATGACATTAGAAAGTAACATAATCAAATGAAAAAACACTAACTACTCAATCAAATAAAGTTAAGAAATTCATAATCAAAACTTTTACACTAATAAACACTAGCCAAATCAATACATTTACACTAATAAATGCTTGCCAAATCAATACATTTACACTAATAAAATCTAGCCAAATCAATAACCCAGCAAACATAAATGCCCATTAAACAATATGCCCCAGTTCCTATTATTTTTAAATATCATGCATGACTTTGGAACACAGAATAATAATTTCAAATGTCACCTATTAGCTTTACTATTAGCAAGATTAACACACCCGGTTTCAAGCTTAAGTGGTAAATGGCAAATGTAAAAGGTTGGCTGAAGTTTACAAATCAATATCTACTGAAAACAATTTCAAGATCATGATCAGCCCTCTGTTTTTGAGTAATCATAATTCATTGACTACAAGAGGGTAAGTGCATTTGTATGTGTCACATATTTTAGAAAGACTAGTGAAATTAGGAGGAAAATATCTAAGTTAAGTTAATGTTATAGTTTAAGTTATCATTTAACTATGGAAAACTAGGCAAATTCCTAACTTACGATGAAAACAATTAACAAAAGAAACTTGTTGCAGAAGGAATTATGGTATATGGGAACCATTTATTAAGTTGGGGAAGCGTCTATGGGGCTCATTGTTTCAAGCTCACGCAAGCAAGATTCAAATTTTAGTTAAGCAGCTGTGGTCTTAAGACCACAGCTACATAGCCTCTCCACCACCTAAAGAGTAGTTAAGTAATGCAGGGGAGCACAAATGTTTTGATTTAAATTTAAACTCCTATGAATAATAACCTACACTTTTGTATTCACAGATATATATTTTTGCTTCATGTATACAAAGATATAGACACTTATCAATATGATTTATTTAGAATAATTTCATAATTCTGACTACATGAAAACATTTCATTTTAAGCATATAAAACTCCAAAAACATAATTATATTCACACACTTGGCAAATTGAAAGCTATAGGTACAAATTCTAGTTATTGGGTTGATATTTCTTTCCAAAATGCAAATTGTAAAATGACCTCTCAGTGATATGGCTACTGTAATAATCTTTACTTTAGCATTTTATTATTAGTATTCATCAGTCATTTTGTGCACAGCAATGGTTTCTTGATTGAATATAAAGAGCTGTAATCTTGTTCAAATGATTAGTTATTTCAGTTATGAAATAATGCTAAAGTACCACAGATCCCTATTTAATTTCTAGAGCAATAAATCTACAACATATCATATAATATAATGAGCTAGTAGTTGGCAGCCCATTATTTGCTATGAGGCTGCTTTGTTTTAAATATAACAAGAAAAAAGTGGATCAACCTCATTACGTATTGAAAAAATACATTTACAGAAAATTAGCATATGGAAAATTGACATTGATTCTATCTTCTTACTGATTGGTTGATTTCCTCAGGAGTATAAACATCTAGTGCAGTATATAGCAGCAGGACAAAACTGTACATATAGTGCTCAAGACATGTGCATACTCCTAAGAATAATTTAGTATGCCACTATGGAAAGGAGCTAATCCAAGAAGGCCAAGAGAAAGAGGCAAAATTGATAGAAGTAAACTGAAGCTTTTTGTTAAATTGCTTTCTTAAAGTTTAATTATTTAAATTTTGTGATTTTAAGCCCAGGTCCAATTTTACAGAAGGCATTGTGTTGTCTCTTGTAATGCTATTATATGCTTACATTTGAAGGATATACATATATATATATATATATATATATATATATATATATATATATATATATATATATATATACACACACATACACATATATACACACATTTGTAGTTTTATATATATATATATATATATATATATATATATATATATATATATATACTGTATATACAGTAAATAAAATTAAAGTGGATACTTTACCAAGTGTCTAAACTATGTTGATTTTTCAAATAACATTCTTAGTTTGAAATAGGGATGCAGAATATTGAGAATTTTAATTTAGCTCAATTGCATAGTTTTAACATATACCGGCTGAATGGAAAATCTTCTGTATCTATAGCTTGTTTGTGAACATCTTTCACTTAAACCCTAAAAAGGAGACTAAACATACAACTATACCAGGAATGGCCAACAGGTGTCCCATATGCCACATGCTTTCCTCTGCACCATGTTTTGTGGCCCCTGGGAAATGTCAGAACTTAAAATGGGCTTCATAGTTTTTTTGTGGTTCCAAGAAAAAATGGAACAAAAAAATGTGTGTTTTGGTGATTTCTGGTGGGTGGGTGAAAAAAAAGTAGGGAAAAAAAGCCTCTGGAGAGAACAGGAGGGTACCCTGCAACAGTGGACATTTTTAATAAATATTGTATCAATTAATAATAGCAATAAATGTTTTTTTTCTTCCTTAACGTTTATGAAATATTGATCCATGGCCCCCATGTGTACATAAGTTGACCCTCACTGATCTATAAAAACTTAAAAATGACTGATAATATTTTGTACATTCTAAGGAATTTGCAGAAATCCCTAGGTGTCATCCCTGATTTAGTCAATTTTTTTATTTTTTTAAACATATTTATAGCATGCACAGATAGATAACACATAGTGCACCTCACGTGTGTCATTTTTATTCTTATTTAAGCTATCCCATCAACTTTTTATATGTATTATATGAATGTTTATAACAAAAAATACTGAAATTCAGCTGCAAAAGAAACAAAACTCGGTTAAAATAAATGTTTTTTAATTTAAACACAGTTGGCTAGATTTAGAGTTTTGTCGGTAACGACCCGCGTAGCTAACGCATGCTTTTTTTCTCCCGCACCTTTTAAATACAACTGGTATTTAGAGTTCACAGAATGGCTGCGTTAGGCTCCAAAAAGGGGGCATACAGGCATATTTACCGCCACTGCAACTCTCAATACCAGCGGTGCTTACGGACGCGGCCAGCTTAAAAAACGTGCTCGTGCATGATTCCCCCATAGGAAACAATGGGGCAGTTTGAGCTGAAAAAAAACCAAACACCTGCAAAAAAGCAGCGTTAAGCTCCTAACGCAGCCCCATTGTTTCCTATGGGGAAACACTTCCTAAGTCTGCACCTAACACCCTAACATGTACCCCGAGTCTAAACACCCCTAACCTTACACTTATTAACCCCTAATATGCCGCCCCCGCTATCGCTGACCCCTGCATATTATTATTAACCCCTAATCTGCCGCTCCGTACACCGCGGCAACCTACATTATACCTATGTACCCCTAATCTGCTGCCCATAACACCGCCGACCCCTATATTATGTTTATTAACCCCTAATCTGCCCCCCCACAACGTCGCCTCCACCTACCTACAATTATTAACCCCTAATCTGCCGACCGGACCTCACCGCTACTATAATAAATGTATTAACCCCTAATCCGCCTCACTAACCCTATAATAAATAGTATTAACCCCTAATCTGCCCTCCCTAACATTGCCGACACCTAACTTCAAGTATTAACCCTTAATCTGCCGACCAGACCTCACCGCTACTCTAATACATTTTTTAACCCCTAAAGCTAAGTCTAACCCTAACCCTAACACCCCCATAAAATAAATATAATTTAAATCTAACAAAATAAATTAACTCTTATTAAATAAATTATTCTATTTAAAGCTAAATACTTACCTGTAAAATAAACCCTAATATATCTACAATATAAATTATAATTATATTGTAGCTATTTTAGGATTTATATTTATTTTACAGGCAACTTTGTATTTATTTTAACCAGGTACAATAGCTATTAAATAGTTAAGAACTATTTAATAGTTACCTAGTTAAAATAATTGCAAAATTATCTGTAAAATAAATCCTAACTTAAGTTACAATTAAACCTAACACTACACTAGCAATAAATTAATTAAATAAAATACCTACAATTATCTACAATTAAGCCTAACACTACACTATCAATAAATAAATTAAATAAAATACCTACAAATAAATACAATTAAATAAACTAACTAAAGTACAAAAAATAAAAAAGCTAAGTTACAAAAAATAAAAAATTAATTACAAACATAATAAAAATATTACAACAATTTTAAGCTAATTACACCTACTCTAAGCCCCCTAATAAAATAACAAAGCCCCCCAAAATAAAAAAATGCCCTACCCTATTCTAAAATTAAAATAGAAAAGCTCTTTTACCTTACCAGCCCTTAAAAGGGCCTTTTGCGGGGCATACCCCAAAGAATTCAGCTCTTTTGCCTGTAAAAAAAACATACAATACCCCCCCCAACATTACAACCCACCACCAACAAACCCCTAATCTAACCCAAACCCCCCTTAAATAAACCTAACACTAAGCCCCTGAAGATCTTCCTACCTTGTCTTCACCATGCCAGGTATCACCGATCGCTCCAGGCTCCGAAGTCTTCATCCAAGCCCAAGCTGGGGCTGGAGATCCATCATCCGGCTGAAGTCTTCTATCAAGCGGCTGCTGAAGAGGTCCAGAAGAGGCTCCAAAGTCTTCATCCTATCCGGGCAGAAGAGTAGATCCGGACCGGCAACCATCTTCTTCCATCCGATGAAGACCGGCTCCATCTTGAAGACCTCCGGCGCGGATCCATCCTCTTCTTGCGACGTGCTAAGTCCGAATGAAGGTTCCTTTAAATGACGTCATCCAAGATGGCATCCCTCGAATTACGATTGGCTGATAGGATTCTATCAGCCAATCGGAATTAAGGCTGATAGAATCAAGTTCAATCCGATTGGCTGATACGATCAGCCAATCAGATTGAGCTCGCATTCTATTGGCTGTTCCGATCAGCCAATAGAATGTGAACTCAATCTGATTGGCTGATCGGATCAGCCAATCGGATTGAACTTGATTCTGATTGGCTTATTCCATCAGCCAATCAGAATTTTCCAACCTTAATTCCGATTGGCTGATAGAATCCTATCAGCCAATCGGAATTCGAGGGACCCCATCTTGAATGACGTAATTTAAAGGAACCTTCATTCGGACTTAGGACATCGCAAGAAGAGGATGGATCCGCGCCAGAGGTCTTCAAGATGGAGCTGGTTGTCATTGGATGGAAGAACATAGAAGATGCGGCTTGGATGAAGTTGTTTGCGGGTCCGGATCTACTCTTCTGCCCGGATAGGATGAAGACTTCTGCCCGAAGATGGAATTCTTTAGCCTCCGCTTGGATCCAGACTTCAGCCAGAGGATGGACGTCACTCTTCAGCCCCCGCTTGGGCTTGGATGAAGATTTCGGAGGCTCTTCTGGACCGATCGGGACCCGGTGTGGTGAAGACAAGGTATGGAGATCTTCAGGGGCTTAGTGTTAGGTTGTTTTAAGGGGGGTTTGGCTTAGATTAGGGGTGTGTGGGTGGTGGGTTGTAATGTTGGGGGGGTATTGTATGTTTTTTTTTTACAGGCAAAAGAGCTGAATTCTTTGGGGCATGCCCCGCAAAGGGCCCTTTTAAGGGCTGGTAAGGTAAAGAGCTTTTCTATTTTAATTTTAGAATAGGGTAGGGCATTTTTTTATTTTGGGGGGCTTTGTTATTTTATTAGGGGGCTTAGAGTAGGTGTAATTAGTTTAAAATTGTTGTAATATTTTTCTAATGTTTGTAAATATTTTTTTATTTTTTGTAACTTAGTTCTTTTTTATTTTTTGTACTTTAGTTAGTTTATTTCATTGTATTTATTTGTAGGTATTGTATTTAATTAATTTATTGATAGTGTAGTGTTAGGTTTAATTGTAGATAATTGTAGGTATTTTATTTAAGTAATTTATTGATAGTGTTGTGTTAGGTTTAATTGAAACTTAGTTTAGGATTTATTTTCCAGGTAATTTTGTAATTATTTTAACTAGGTAGCTATTAAATAGTTATTAACTATTTAATAGCTATTGTACCTGGTTAAAATAATTACAAAGTTGCCTGTAAAATAAATATTAATCCTAAAATAGCTACAATATAATTATTTGTTATATTGTAGCTATATTAGGGTTTATTTTACAGGTAAGTATTTAGCTTTAAATAGGAATAATCTATTTAATAAGAGTTAATTTATTTTGTTAGATTTAAATTATATTTAACTTAGGGGGGTGTTAGTGTTAGGGTTAGACTTAGCTTTAGGGGTTAATACATTTATTATAGTAGCGGTGAGGTCCGGTCGGCAGATTAGGGGTTAATACTTGAAGTTAGGTGTCGGTGAGGTTAGGGAGGGCAGATTAGGGGTTAATACTATTTATTATAGGGTTATTGAGGCGGGAGTGAGGCGGATTAGGGGTTAATAACTTTATTATAGTAGCGGCGAGGTCCGGTCGGCAGATTAGGGGTTAATAAGTGTAGGTAGGTGTCGGCGACGTTGAGGGGGGCAGATTAGGGGTTAATAAATATAATATAGGGGTTGGCTGTGTTAGGGGCAGCAGATTAGGGGTACATAAGTATAACGTAGGTGGCGGCGGTGTGCGGTCAGCAGATTAGGGGTTAAAAAAATTTAATCGAGTGGCGGCGATACATACATAGGTAGTTTATGGGTGTTAGTGTACTTTAGAGCACAGTAGTTAAGAGCTTTATGAACCGGCGTTAGCCCAAAAGCTCTTAACTCCTGTTTTTTTTCTGCGGCTGGAGTTTTGTCGTTAGAGTTCTAAAGCTCACTTCAGCCAAGACTCTAAATACCGGCGTTAGAAAGATCCCATTGAAAAGATAGGATACGCAATTGGCGTAGGGGGATCTGCGGTATGGAAAAGTCGCGGCTGCAAACTGAGCGTTAGACCCTTTAATGACTGACTCCAAATACCAGCGGGCGGTAAAAACCAGCGTTAGGAGCCTCTAATGCTGGTTTTGACGGCTACCGCCAAACTCTAAATCTAGGCGAGTGGGTTTCCAGATTTTCCTGGAATATATCTTTGCTACAAACAATGTATACATTTTTTTTAAAATTAAGCGGTTTAAAACTAACACTTTTTGTACATTTAATTTCTCTGCCTCCTATTATTATTCCAGCAAGTGATACTATCAATCACAAAAGAGCCTTTACACTGCATGGGTCCTTTTTTTTTTTACATGTCCACTGTCATTTTCAGATACTTATTGAAAAATGGCACATATGCATAGAATGGGAATTGACTATCAAATAACATCTTTTGATATTCGCTCACTATATGATGATGGGTTTTTGAGTTCATGAATCACAAAATTATCCATGACCATTGATAATTAAAAAAAATAATGAAATTCTAAAATAAACCTCCAATGCACAAATGTAAAAAAAAAACATAATTGATAAAGATAATTGTTTTAGAAATATAAATGTCTTCATAATTTATTGTAACTCATTTTTGATAGGGTATGTAATAATCAATTTCGCTTTGTTCTCTTGACATTCTCTGTTAAAGGCTAAACCTAGGTAGGCTAGGCTGTCATGCTAATTTCTAACCCCTTTAAGGCCGCATCTTATCTCAGTACATTTTGATAGTTTTTCACAGCTAGACAATGGTAGTTCATGCGTGTTATTTAGATAGCATTGTGCTCACTCCTGTGGAGTCAGCACCGATTAGCTAAAATGCAAGTCTGTCAAAAAAACTGAAATAAGGGTGCAGTCTGTAGAGGGTTTAGAAACAAGATAATCACAGAGGTAAAAATGCATTAATATAACCGTGTTGGTTATGCAACACTGGGAAATGGATAGTAAAGGAATTATCTATCTTTTAAACAATAAATATTCTGGAGTAGACTGTCCCTTTAACCTTTTGTATGTTCATGTCGACCCATTATCATCATGCACTGCTGTGTGCAAATGACATGTAAAAGTGCCATCATCATGGGGGGTTCCCCTTCTGATCAAGATCCTGAGGACCTCACACTACAGCCAGGGAAGGAGACTTCAAACCCATTCACCATCACTGGCTTCTGCAAGGACAACCCCTGTTTTTACCACGGGTGCAGAGGATTTCAAGACAGTATGAGCCTTGGAGAGGGCTTTAAAAGTTTGAATCCCAGACACCAGACAACTTATAGGGTCAAGAGATCTCTTACAGATGCAGATGAAAACCTACAGCAGTACTTAAAGGGATAACACCTATTTTATTTATGTTGTGATTTAGATAGAGAATGTCATTTTAAACAACTTTCCAGTTAACTTCTTTTATCAAATTTTCTTTTTTCTCTTGATATCTTTTGTTTAAAAGCATGGATGTAATGTCTGGAGCACTATATGATAGCAGTTTTGCTAGAATGTTATCCATATGCAACATCACTACATGGCAGCACTATTTCCAGCCATGTAGTGCTCCAGACATCAACTTAGGTATCTCTTCTACAAAGAATAACATGGGAACAAAGTTTGATAAAAGAAATAAAAAAATGTTTTAAATAAAATTCTCTGTCTGAGGCCCCTATATTTAAAACGCATCATCAGAGTCATGAAAAGTTGCCTTTTTGGCCTAGCCAGTCCCATTGTCCATAGGTTGTCCATAGGTTGTCCATAGATATATTCCAAAAAAGTGGGCTGAACCGCTCTGCTCCAGTGAGTGGTGATTTGTCTCCCATAGGAAATAATAGGGACCGCCCACATCGCCACTTGTGTGATTCTTGCCTCTGAAAAGATGGCTAGACTGATATGGCTGAAATGTTGTGTCCAAGATGGAGTGTAGTACTTTGAATATTGCCCATTGACCTTGATGTTTCACCATTAAAAGTCAGGTTACTCCCATAGGACACTTATATATTTGTGATGTTTGCAATCTACTTTGTTCATAAAGACAACAAAAAACACCTTCCTATTTAACCTATTGGAGCTCGGGGATTATGGGTATAAGACAGATGTATATGCAATGTTTAATTTATCTGTATTGTATAATGTTATAATATGTGTGTAAAGTCTTGTTGTGATTGTAAATCGTGTATTTTACCTTTAGAGTGTTTTTTATTCTTTTTTTAAGAAGATTTTGCAATATTAATATGTCAAACTTTTTTATACTTATAATACTGCGAACACAATGTAACAAATGTGTTATTAATATAGAACACATTTGTTACAGGGTGATCACAATATTATAAGTCTAACATGTTCTGAACAATGAGAAGTCATATAGGCATTACATAAATAAACGTTGTGGCTACTGTCTTCAAAGGAATTTTGATATCGCAAACGCAAAATACACAATTTTTACAATCACAAATAGACATTACATACATATTATAACATTATACAATAAAATACAAATACATTATATTTGTGTATACATTATATACTCACAATACTCCAGCTCCTTTAGGTGTATTATTGATATCATAATTCCATTATTGTATTGTAAGAAAAGGGTTTAAGTTCTGTTATAAATTGTATTGCAATACAATACTGTGTAAAGGGGTAATTTACATTACATCCTTAATGTAGGTGGCTAAACTGCTTTGAATACATCACCTGCATTGCCTACCCACAGAAAGCAAGACTGTCTTCAGACACTAATGTCAGTAGCTTTGAATATTTCACCGGAAATCTTGATCCTGCAATGGACGCCTTTTGAAATTATTGCCACATAGTGAAAGTTTTGACCATCAAGGCCTGAATCACAAAATATTTTTTTGGGTTTTCTTATCCCTTTAAATTGCTGTTGAACCTGAGGAGAACAAGGCTCAGATGGATTCCTCTTCTCCCCTTCTGTTTGAGATCCCTCATTTGCAAGGGCAGTTTACACTCTTTCAAATGGGAGGACACATGCCACCCTAGGATGCAGCTGATCGCTTCTAAAAATGATAATCACCTGCCTTCCAAAAAAAGGGATTTTAGTGGTTTAGGAGGAGGTTATTACAAAGCTGCCATCACCCCACTCTGAATTAGAGGGTTATGATACTCCTTATCTGAAAAGGGGAAATCCTCTTTTAAATGAAGGATCACATGCCCTTTTAATATTCAGAGGATTAACATGGTAGTGGTGATAACCTGCACCAATAATATACTTTAGAGTCTCCTTTCCACCCCATAAAACTCAAAAGGGTATGAGATCCAAAGAGGGAAAACCCTCTTTCAATAGTGGTTCTCAAATTCTGTAACTAGAAACATGGCAATCACCTAACTAATGTATTTGCTGTACTGGGTCAATGGCTACAAAGGTGACCTGATCTCCTAAAGATGGCCCACAACACACATACAAAATAACCCATCATATGAAAAGAGGATTATCCATAATCAAATGTGGAGTCTAAAGCTGTTTAAATAACAGGTGATTTTGCCATATAAATAGCTATCACCTGCATACTAGGTCAACACCAGAATTTTTGTTGTTTAAAAATAAAGATAACCCCTTTATTACCCATTCCCCAGTTTTGCATAACCAACACAGTTATATAAATACACTTTTTTCCTCTTTGATTACCTTGTATCTAAGCCTCTGCAAACTGCCCCCTTATTTAGCCAAACTGCTTTTTAGCCAATCAGTGCTCACTCCAGGGTAACTTCATGTGCATGAGCTCAATGTTATCTATATGAAACACATGAACTAATGCCCTCTAGTGGTCAAAATGCATTCAGATTAGAGACAGTCTTCAAGGTCTAAGAAATTATCATATGAACCTCCTAGAATTCGATTTCAACTAAGAATACCAAGAGAACAAAGCAAAATTGGTTATAAAAGTAAAATGGAAAGTTGTTTAAAATTACATGCCCTATTTAAATCATGAAAGATTTTTTGGACTTGACTGTTCCTTTAAGTTCCTCTGGGCTATAAAAGGGACCCTAGAACCCCAAAATGTGTACTACATTTGGGCAAGTGATATTCCTTTTGAAGAAGGAAAGGCCCCTCTTTCATTTCAAAGTAGGTCACACATCCAGGTGGCTATCAGATGATCTCCATGATTATATTGGAGAGATGGGGTATCCCATATATCCCTCCTCCACCAAAAACATATAAAAAACTTGAAAGCCCTTAAAAACAGGAACCCTCAGCCTTCAAATTAATGGTTCTGTGTCCTTTTAGCTGCTCGTTAATTGTCATTACCATGAGAAATACCTCTCAGCATTGGTTTTATTTTGGAGGGTCCTTAGATTTGTATGAAGCCTTTAATACCCATTCACCATAGAAATATATAATAAAGTCCCATATTTGAAAGAGAGATTAGAATTAAAGGGATAGTAAACCCAAAAACTTTTTAAATCTTTATTAAAACTTCATTATTTATGTGACATATTTCAAATAAGTACCTGTTAAATTTTTTCACTCGTTTTCTAATTATTCTTCATCTAAGATCTTTAATAGTAACGCATGCGCATTTTGGCCCCTCAGTCCTAGCATGACCGTCACTATTCTGGCACAGGAAGCAGGGCGGACTTCATGATAGTGACATCAACGTTGGTGGGAGTGGCGCACCAGAGCGCTCAGCGCTGAAGATTCACGGAACACAAGCACATTGGGGAATCATCTGTGTTACTTTACTAGAGGTAAGTATAATAAGTACCCCTAGGCTAACGAGCAAGTTGATTTGATCTTAGTAAAAGGACGTTACCCCTAGACTATCATTTTTTTAACCCCTAGAAAAACGAGCATGTTTTTTTCTTATAAGGCAGTGACTTATAAGAGTGACTAACCAGCAATTATTTTTAACCCCTAGACTAACGAGCAAGTTGTTTTGTTCTTACAACACTCAGAATAATCGCAGGAGCTGCAAAGATTAAAAGTAATAGCAAATTCAGATGTTAATAATTAACTTTAGTCGCATCTGAATTTGCTATTGCTTTTAATCTTTGCAGCTCCTGCGATTAATCTGAGTGTTGTAAAAACAAAACAACTTGCTCGTTAGTCTAGGGGTTAAAAATAATTGCTGGTTAGTCACTCTTATAAGTCACTGCCTTATAAGAAAAAAACATGCTTGTTTTTCTAGGGGTTAAAAAAATGATAGTATAAGGGTAACGTCCTTTTACTAAGATCAAATCAACTTGCTCGTTAGCCTAGGGGTACTTATTATACTTACCTCTAGTAAAGTAACACAGATGATTCCCCAATGTGCTTGTGTTCCGTGAATCTTCAGCGCTCTGGTGCACCACTCCCACCAACGTTGATGTCACTATCATGAAGTCCGCCCTGCTTCCTGTGCCAGAATAGTGACGGTCATGCTAGGACTGAGGGGCCAAAATGCGCATGCGTTACTATTAAAATAATTATATGCGCAAGTGGACCGCCATGATGTTTCTACCTAGGTAGAACATCATTATAGGGTCCACATGATGTGATAAAAATAGGCTTGGCAATATAAAGATATTTGATTTAAAATAACTAGAAAACGAGTGAAAAAATTTAACAGGTACTTATTTGAAATATGTCACATACATAATGAAGTTTTAATAAAGATTTAAAAAGTTTTTGGGTTTACTATCCCTTTAAGGGATTCATGTCTTTATAGTGATCATCAATCATATTAACAATGAAAACCTGGCAGTAACCTGGCAGTAGCCGATAGCTTCATTGTTTTGTTGATGTTAGTGCTAATAGATCCATGTAAGTAATAAAAAAAATAGGAATTAAAAAAAATGGAGAACTGAGTGAATGTAAAATTCTATAAAGGATAACTTCTGAAAAAAAGTCTGATAATATTAAAATAAATCAAATATTTTTATGGTTAGATATGTTATGCTTCTCCATTTACTGCATAAACTGCAAGATGGTGGGTTGTGGTAAAAATACTAACAGATGACAAGTGGAGCACTATTTTAACGTAAGTTAAATAACCAGCTATGATAAGAGGCTGGTTAATGCTCCCGCTAGCTCAAGGGAGCACTTTGAGCTTAGCTCAATTAACCAGAGGTCAGACCTCATGTTAATTAAAAAAATGTGCCCCAGTTGCCCCCAAAATAAAGAGGAGAGTTGTTTTATATAAATAAAAATTATGACAATTGTATTTATTTTTTTAATAACAAACTGTACAAAGCAGTTATAAGGGGTTAAAGTGAGGGGATGTGGGGTGATAGAATAAAAAATGGCACTGAAAAGTGCTTTTACATAGAGGTGAATGGGAACTGTGTTTTCACTGCAAATATGTATGTATATGCTTATATACATATGCTTATGTGTTAATATGTGTATATATATATATATATATATATATATATATATATATATATATATATATATAGTTGTGTACACTCAGAGAGCGTTCCTGGAATATGGAATATGCTGGTTTAGATACATAGATGACATTTTTGGCATATGGGGGGGCGACATTGACTCCTTGCAGGCCTTTGTAGCAGATTTGAATATCTCTACTAGATATATTAAACTAAAATTGGTGAGCAGTGAAGAATCTATTGATTTTCTGGACACTACAATTTATAAGATAGGTATGGACTTAAAGGTTGATCTATACAGGAAAGATAGTGATAGAAATAGCTTATTAAAATATGAAAGTGCTCACTATCCACCTTTAATCAATAATCTTTCTAAAAGTCAGTTGTTACGAGTCAAGAAGATTGTATCTGATGATCAGCTAGCTCACACTAGATTGAAAGAAATGGGTGATTTATTTGTACAGAGAGGTTACCCAGAGCCATTGATTGAGCAATATATAAAAGAAATTTATACTATACCGAGACATACTATTCTGAAGGGAGAATATAATAAGAACAAGAGACAGGAAAAAATTAAAAATAAGCGTATGATTTTTGTATCCAGGTTTAGTCCCTTAAGTGGTAAAGTTATTAAGATCATTAAAAGACATTGGTCCATTCTATCATTTGAATCCTAATATTGTAGAGTTCCAAGAGATACCTATGCCTGCTTATAGGTGATGTAAGAATATTAGAGACATATTGATCAAAGCAGATGTTGGTTCAAATAAAAGAAATACTCAATCTGTATTTTCTACCCCTAAATTAGGTTGCTTCCCCTGTTTAGGATGTTGCAACTGCAATAGCATAATAAAAGGAGATTGTTTTGTACATCCACTGAACGGAAGAAAATATAAAATACCAGGTTTCTTTACTTGTAATTCTGACTATATCATTTATTTGGTCAAATGTCCTTGTTCCAAAATCTACATTGGAGAGTCCACTAGGAGTATAAGAGATAGGATAAATGAACACAAATCAAACATACGTTGTGGTAAAAAAGAGGCTCCTGTCTCCAATCATTTTCTAACTGCAGGGCATAATATTTCCCAACTAAGATTCCAGGTAATAGAACAGGTAAAGAGACCCAGAACAGGAGGTGATAGACAGAAATTGCTAAAATGTAGAGAAACTTTTTGGATCTACACCCTCCAATCGCTTATACCCTTTGGAATGAATAAGGAAATAGATTGGAATATTACATTGTAAACTAAATTCATATATAGCCTTTAGATATAGTATTTATATTGCTGTTGAAATTATTTTTGAAATGGGTTGTGTTACAATTAATGCATGGTATTTATTCACATATGTATATTTTTACATAAAAAATAATTTGCTTTTGATGTACAGATAAGCTCATTAAGATTTGTAAACACTTTTTGTGATTGTGAAATTCTAAGTCACATGTAATATGGATAATGACCCTCTATAACCACTAGATAACTGAAGGTTTAAAATACACCTGAAAAGGTAATAGACACCTCCCCCTAGTTAGGTATAAAAGGAGTGGTTTAAGGTCTTTGTTTTATAACACATGATTAAGGTTATTTGACCGAATGTTGTGTTGCTGTGTTTGGTTGTGTCCCAATAAAGACGATTTTATACTATTTCCTTGATGGTGCTGTTCCTTTTTTGGATTTTGATTATATACACATATAAACACATACATATATATGTATATATTCATATACATATATATTTTAAATTTGCTGCCAAACGCTGCGTGAATTACTCCCTGCGCTAGATGCTTTTCTGTGTCTCACAACATGAGAACAAGTCTCCCATTGCAGCCCATGGAAGCATGCTCTTGTGAGTGCAAAGCTTCCAGGCAATGCAAACGTGAGGTTGCATTCGCATTGCCCCTAACTTGTGTAACACCCTTTTCCTGACCTTCCCTGAGGTGGGTGATAGTGTAATGCTGTCTACCTGTTTTGTGTATGAGAACTAAGCCTTCGCAGAGTGGGAGTAGGAGGGGGGTTGAAATCAGGTATATAAGGGATGCCTGTATGACGCAGTGCCTCCACCTATAGGGGACACCCTAGAATAATAGGGTGTGGGGTCCTATAAGATTTTAGTACAAAAAGAAAACAAGTAATAACCACACAAAAAATCTTCAAATAAAATGTTGCTTTGATTATTATAAAGTGTTTAACCAATAACATACAGTGCAACAAATACAAATAATAATATTAATCACAATATCTTCTTATGACATCAGTATACCTTTTTTTTTAACTCAGAAGTCCTTCATGAGCTCATGAAATAATAACATAACTGTTGTTGTAAAATACTTTGAGGTGGTGCTGTACAATGCAATTTCATATACTTAATAGAATTTAGTTGAGGTAATTATCCCTTGCTGCTTGTGAACGAAGCTAGAGAGCGTTGCTTGTGATCGATGCAGTGCTCAAGAAAAACTTCTCCTCAGAAATACTGAATAACATAAGTCTCTACCTTATTACTGAATTTCAGCAATCCACTTGCCTTATACTGCAAAGCCAGTCACTCTTTTACTACAAACAGCTGCAGAAATCTCACAGTTATGCCCTTATGTAATGTAGCTTTATAAATCCAGTCAGTATATTTGTGCAAACTGTTCAGGCAGAATAACTTCTAGAATATTCTCTGGGTTATCTCTTTAATATACATCACACTCAGTTACGTCCTTATGTAATGCAGCTGTGCAATCCATTTAGTGTATTTATGCAAACTGTTTAGGCAGAATAACTTCTAGAATATTCTCTGCGTTATCTCTTTAATATACAACAACTCTGCAGCACATCACACTCAGTTACTTCCTTATGTAATGCAGCTGTGCAATCCATTTAGTGTATTTATGCAAACTGTTTAGGCAGAATAACTTCTAGAATATTCCCTGGGTTATCTTTTTAATATACAACAACTCTGCAGCACAACAGATATGACTAGTATATATTTTCTCTTGCATTTAGTTAACATGAAGTTATGGAGATCTTAAAACAGCAGATAATGGCTGACACTCACTGTACAAATAAAATGTTCTGTAGCAGCCACATGTAGCAATGTCTGAACTGTCTCTGGAATCCATGCATTAGTCTGAATAACTTCTTTCAGCTTGGAAACAGCAACTTTCTTGCTCCACACTTCTCTTAACACCTAAGAAATCTCCTCAGCACTAACAACTCCTCCCCCTTCCCAGATGGCATTTCTCTTCATCAATACAACTATTACAGCAGCCATCTTGGGTAAGGGCAAGGTCCTTACATACTCCCCCCCAAAAAAAAAACTTGCTGTCCCCAGCAAGGGGTACAAGAGCAACACATCAATACATTTTCTTTAGCAAGTCTACTAACAAAATCACATATTCATCATGAGTCAAATTATGGTTAGGGTATACATCTTTCAAAACACATCGTACAGCAGATGTTAGAGCAGGCAACAAGGGTTCAACATTATAACCAGGGTTTCCTAGTGTCATATGTCAATTTATTTTGGGGATGTCTCTTTCTTGCTGGTCTTTTCTCTCTATAGGGACGTCTACTATCATAATGTATAGGGTTTGGAGATTCCCTATCTGTAATAGGACTATTAGGGAAGGATGGCATATCAGGTTCAGAGGTTGGGGCAACAGAGGAGGCATGCTCATCATTATAGGTCTCTTTTTGCAATGGAGATCTCATTTCAGGGTCCGATTGAATTGATGAGTCTTCCTGTGGGATACTATATTCATTATTAATTGACATGCTTGGGCCTTGGTCCTCATGATATGTAACATCATGCTGGAATTGAGGTATAGGCAACAAATGATTCCGATGCCATGTCTTCACAACACCATTTTCATCTGCTATCTGAAAAACTGGAAGACCTGGCAATTGTCTGACTATTCTATAGATACTATTCCTCCATCTAGGAGCTAACTTGTGCTTGCCTGGTATCCCTAAATTCCGTAAAAGGACACGGTCTCCTGGTTGCAAATCCTGATGTTTTATTCTTTTGTCATATTGTTGTTTATTAGCCTCATTTAATCGATCAGTAGCTTCTTCAGCCAACTTATAAGCTGTTTGTAAATTCTCCTGCAATCGCCTGACATACTGATAGTGACTCTTATGAGAAACTCCATCTGATGACACCCCTAACTGGAGATCTATAGGTAGTCTCGCTTCTCTCCCAAACATAAGGAAGTATGGTGAATAACCTGTGGAATCATGTCGGGTGCAGTTGTAGGCATGAACTAATGCTTCTACTTGACGACTCCAAGTTCTCTTTTCAGACTCTGGTAGGGTCCCTAACATATTTAGCAAAGTTCTGTTAAACCTCTCAGGCAAAGCATCTCCTCCTCGATGATAGGGAGAAGTTCTTGTCTTCTTAATTCCCAAAACATTCATCATTTCTTTAATGAGGCGACTCTCAAAGTCTCTACCTTGATCAGAATGCAGTTCCTTAGGAAGACCATAATGAATGAAAAACCTTTCCCAAAGAACTCTAGCCACTGTACTAGCCTTCTGGTCCTTTGTTGGGAAGGCTTGAGCATAACGGGTATAGTGATTTGTTACAATAAGAACATTTCCAATGCCACAAGAATCTGGCTCAATGCACAAAAAATCCATGCAAACAAGATCCATGGGGCCTTCACTTTTCAGATGACCAATAGAGGCAGCTCGAGTTAGAAGAGTTTTCCTCTGTACACATCTAAAACATTTATGAATGTAGTCTTCTACATACTCTCTCATCTTTGGCCAATAACATCTATCCTGCAAGAGGCCAAATGTTTTTTCTATCCCAAGATGTCCGTGCTGATCATGCAAGGATGACAGAACAAGTTTTCTTAGCTTGGTAGGTAACACCAATTGTCTTCGATCTGGATGAATGTGGTATTTAACTACTCGAAAGTCCATCTTGAATTTGAAACTTATCCCACTCTCTATTTAGTGGACCAGACCATTCCCTAGGAATTCTCTTCAGTAAGTGTGGGCTATCAGTTTGAACAGCTTTTCGAAGTAGTCCAATTAAAGGATCTTGTTCCTGTGCATTTTTTAATTCTTCAGGAGGTATTCGAGACCATCTGGCTAATTCCACTACAGATGGTTTACAATAATATACAGGCAGAGCTTGTGGATGACATCCCAATGAATCTATTGCTCTCAAATCTGAAAAAACAGAGGTTTCGTCTTTGAAGACACTGGTTTGGCAGAATGCTCTCACACCAAGTGAAGGAATTTCCTCCCATTGAGAATCACCTGTTTGTTCTGGTAGTCCTGGTCATCGGGACATTGCATCAGCCCCTATATCCTTAGGCCCTGGCTTGTAATGTAACTTAAAAGTGTAATTTGATAGTGCAGCCAACCACCGATGACCGGTTGCATCCAACTTTGCTGTAGTCAAGATGTAGGTAAGTGGATTATTATCTGTTCAAACTTCAAATTCTATTCCATAAAGGTAATTGTGGAGTTTATCCACTACTGCCCATTTCAGAGCCAAGAACTCAAGCTTGTGGACTGAATAATTCTGTTCATTCTTAGACAAACTCCTACTTAGATAAACAACAGGTCTCAACCCTCCAAGGTACTCTTGGTGTAAAACTGCCCCCAAACCCACATAGCTAGCATCTATATGTAGCACATTGTGACATTCTGTTAATTCACATAACAAATTATTTACATGTCACTTGTTCACTGAGTGTATGCTGCCATAAATTCCCAATAATCATTTCTTGGATATCAGGTTTGAATATGGCAGCAATTAATCTAAATGGATTTTAAAAATGGTGGATGAAACAAAAGCTGAATTACTAACAGACAAATGTTATCTCAGGTATTAAAAGACAGTGATTACAAAGATTTAATTATGCTCCAAAATATCTTTCAGGAAACATTAGAAGTTATATTTTGCAGACTGTAGTTAAATGAGCATAAGTTAAGGAAGTTAGTATTAAGCAAGGTAAATAGAGATTCATACAGAGATGTTCCGATAACAGTATGAATAATAAAAGATAACGATTCCTTCCTAATGTTATGCAGACTCAGTTATAAAGGATAAGAATGTCATACCTTAGAATGTTAGATATACTAACTGAGCTTTAGGAGATGGAGAGGAACCGGATTAAACACAGTGTTTGCTAACACGGAGGGTCCGGTGTTTGAGCGCGCAGGATGCAGCTGATCTGATCAGAGTGAGAGGCGTGCAGTTCTTCCGGCTGTTCAGTGTAGAGCAGGTGACGTCACCGTGTTCAGTCTGTGTACACGGAGATAGTTGCAGCGCTGTGACAGGATCAATGGTTAGTAAGTGTTTTGCCACAAAATTTAAGTTAACAACTTGGAATCCAAAAACAGGTCAGATGATGAACTAAAGGAGGTATAAGGATAAAAGGAATTAGTACTTGTAATTAACAGTGAGACCAAGGCTTAAAGAGGAAAACCAGATAAGGGAGCAACAGTACTTCCCTCAGTGATCCAATAATCAAGCAATGGACACTGGAAGTAATGAGCTTAAATAGGGAGCAGTGTGGGGAGGATATTTGATTTAAAGGAACAGTTTGAAGTCAAATCCTGACACACATAAGGTTTCTCGGGATCTGCATAGGCCAAGACAGGTGTCTCAGTTAAATTATTCTTTAAATTCTCAAACGCTTTGGAGCACTCTGATGTCCACCGAGTTCCCAAAGGAGTATTTGCATTTAGTGGCTTTTTAGGATCATCTTCACTATGTTTCAGCAAGTCGTTTAGGGGTCGAGCTAACTGGGAGTATCTTTTCAAAAATCTTCGATAGTATCCACAAAATCCAAGAAATGATCGAAGTTCACCAATGTTGTTAGGCTGTGGCCATGCGGTTACTGCTTCCACCTTAGCAGGGTCTGTAGACACCCCTTCTTCCGAGACCACATGACCTACATAGGTCACAGATGATTGCCCAAATCTACATTTCTCCGGACTTAACTTTAGGCCTTCTTCGTGAAGACGATCCAATACTTTCAGCAACCTTGTCTCATGTTCTTCCAAAGTACTACCGAATACAATAAGGTCATCTAGATAGACAAGACACTCACGTCCATTCATATCTCCCACAGTACGTTCCATTAGCCTTTGGAATGTGGCTGGAGCTCCACAGATCCCTTGTGGCATCCGTGTAAACTGATAGAATCCTAGTGGACAAATAAAAGCTGTCTTCTCTTGGTCTTCTTCAGTCATCCCTACCTGAAAATAGCCGGATCTCAGATCCAGAACACTGAACCAGCGGCTGCCATTAAGACAATGTAAAATCTCTTCAATTCGAGGTAGGTCATATTGGTCAGGTATAGTTCTTCGATTGAGAGTCCGATAGTCAATGCACAAACATATAGACCCATTCTTCTTTCTAACCACTACAATGGGTGAAGCCCATGGACTGTGAGAAGGAACAATTATTCCAGCTTTTTCCATCTCAGCCAAAACGGCACGAACATCCTCAACATCATGAGGAGGCAATCTCCTAGAGCGTTCCCTAAAAGGGGCAGAATCTGTTAGGCAAATGGTATGAAGCATATGTTTTGAACGTCCTACATCCATTTCTGCGGCAGAAAAAACTCCTGCACGGGCCTTCATAGCCTTCTGCAACCGCTCACATGACTCCTTAGGCATTGTAGATCCTTCAAAGTTAAATTGTAGTTTTTCTGTTTCTGTTTTTGAGAGAGAGAAACATTTATGAATAGCCAATGATGAGTCTACTACTGGATAAAGATATCCCAAAGTCTGATTAAAATCAATACCAACAGGGTATGGAGCCAAATTTTGGACCTTAACACTTAGCCACTGTGGTGGAGGCCCATCCTTTCTTCTGTGTAAGATTTCAGGTACCAACATCCAACCCTGCTTAGTTGCTTCTTCATCTGGCGTTTCAAGAATAAAACAGTCTTCTTTGGGTCTGCCGTCAGGGTACACCACCAAACATTTTAACTCTTTCATCCCTCCTGGGGAAATGTAAGTCACTCCGGCAGAACGGTTGTAGCACTGACCAGCATATTGTCTCAAAGATATATTTTCAACCTCCGGACGTAAAGTTGGGTGTAATGACTTGTCTATGTCTTGCCCCCCAACCTCCATCATGAATTTCCATAGCAAAGATTGTACATATTTTGTGTTGGTCCCTAAAATTATAGGGGCTTCTGAATCTTTGAAGGTTTCTGGGCAGATTAAAGCCTTCACTTTCATGGGATATATCATACTAGTATATAACTGGACTATACTAATGACTACAGTGACAACTCCATCAACAGCACACCTATTTCCACCCACACCTCTTAAATCAATTTGAGAGGGAGGCTTGATTTTAAGATGTTTAAGGTAAGTATCATAAAAACTATGATAGATTATGGTGCACTGAGATCCAGTGTCCAACAGCGCCTGTGTAGAAATGTTACAAACTTTTACTCCAATAAAAGCCCTTGGCCCAGCTACATCATCTTCAGATAAATCAAAGGAAATATCAGTCATTCCCTTCTTCTGAGGGACTGTAAGGCTTCCCAAAAAATCACCAGCATAGGAATGTATTTTGCTGGGGCAATCCTTTGAGAAATGGCCTATCTCTACACAAGTGAAACAACTCCCTTTTGGTTGAGTAGTATTTTGGAGTTGTACAGGTAGTTTTGCTCTCTCCAACTCAGCCTTTACTTGGTCAGGCAGTCCATTCTCCATAAGCTCTTTCAACAAAGAATCTAATTTTTTTTTAGTCTCACTTTTATCTATGCAAGCTTCACCAGACATATGCACAGTGTGGAAACTCATTTCCTCTTCTTGAGTCCTTATCATAGGCATAAGGGCCTTCAATTCTTTTGGTGCTTGAGAGTGCAATTGGGCTCTAAGAAAGATGGCTATTGGGTGGTCTGGTATAATGCCACGAAGGAACTGATCTTGTCTCCGTTTATTCATATTTTGTCGGGTCACTACCCCTTTTCGAAACAATAATACAAGCTGCTCATGTAATCTTAATAGAAAGTCAGACATCTTCTCTGTCTCTCGCTGCTTAAGTAACCAAAACTTATACAAGAGATCTTCTGGATCTTCAAATAGACTATATAAGGTCTTTAAAAAAGAGATTAACTCTACAGCAGTAGCTTTAGGATGTTCCTCTCCATGGTGCTGCAACAATACTTGTGCTGGTGGCCTAACACTTTCTAAGAGGCGGACATGCTTCACTGTCTCTGGGCAACTCCATTCGTGCAGCACCATGTTAGCATGATCACACCATGCCGCAATACCCTCCTCTCCTAAGGGTACAGGTAGGTTTCCTGAAAATATCTTTAGTTTCCGGTAACTGTATGTATGTGGGCTGTCTGTGATGCTTGTAGCCAACATCTTCAGAACTTCAGATAGACTAGACTCCATATTAGATTCATTTTGAGATCCTCTAACACCCTGAACTTCATTTTCCTTGACTATATGCAGTTCTGATTTTATGGCATAAATGAGGGGTCGTCTGACTGAAGGTAGCCCTAGTAGCTGTAGCTCAGAGGGCTTGGGTACTTCTAAGAAACATTGGTTGGTGTCTATTAATATGCTACCCCAAGTGTCATCTGGTACTCTTTTGAATATTAATATCTTAGGGTACTCTCTTAGTTGAAGTGCTCTCTGGAGTGACTCACATAGTTTATCTCGACTGGATCCTACTGGTATCCAAGTCACAGCCACTGCCTGCTCAATTGGTACCTTTTTCTGCATTGCCCACTCTCTCACCTCTTCTAATTTTAAAAGATGCATCTCTTCTGATTTTGCCCCGCCTCTCGATCTCAGCAGTGCCTCCATCTGTAACACCCTTTTAATGACCTTCCCTGAGGTGGGTGATAGTGTAATGCTGTCTACATGTTTCGTGTATGAGAACTAAGCCTCCGCAGAGTGGGAGTAGGAGGGGGGTTGAAATCAGGTATATAAGGGATGCCTGTATGATGCAGTGCCTCCACCTATAGGGGACACCCTAGAATAATAGGGTGTGGGGTCCTATAAGATTTTAGTACACAAAGAAAACAAGTAATAACCACACAAGAAATCTTCAAATAAAATGTTGCTTTGATTATTATAAAGTGTTTAACCAATAACATACAGTGCAACAAATACAAATAATAATATTAATCAAAATATCTTCTTATGACATCAGTATACCTTTTTTTTAACTCAGAAGTCCTTCATGAGCTCATGAAATAATAACATAGCTGTTGTTGTAAAATACTTTGAGGTGGTGCTGTACAATGCAATTTCATATACTTAATAGAATTTAGTTGAGGTAATTATCCCTTGCGGCTTGTGAACGAAGCTAGAGAGCGTTGCTTGTGATCGATGCAGTGCTCAAGAAAAACTTCTCCTCAGAAATACTGAATAACATAAGTCTCTACCTTATTACTGAATTTCAGCAATCCACTTGCCTTATACTGCAAAGCCAGTCACTCTTTTACTACAAACAGCTGCAGAAATCTCACAGTTGTGCCCTTATGTAATGTAGCTTAAATCCAGTCAGTGTATTTGTGCAAACTGTTCAGGCAGAATAACTTATAGGATATTCTCTGGGTTATCTCTTTAATATACATCACACTCAGTTACTTCCTTATGTAATGCAGCTGTGCAATCCATTTAGTGTATTTATGCAAACTGTTTAGGCAGAATAACTTCTAGAATATTCTTTGGGTTATCTCTTTAATATACAACAACTCTGCAGCACATCACATTCAGTTACTTCCTTATGTAATGCAGCCGTTCAATCCATTTAGTGTATTTGTGCAAACTGTTTAGGCAGAATAACTTCTAGAATATTCTCTGGGTTATCTCTTTAATATACAACAACTCTGCAGCACATCATAATCAGTTACTTCCTTATGTAATGCAGCTGTGCAATCCATTTAGTGTATTTATGCAAACTGTTTAGGCAGAATAACTTCTAGAATATTCTCTGGGTTATCTCTTTAATATACAACAACTCTGCAGCACATCACACTCAGTTACTTCCTTATGTAATGCAGCTGTGCAATCCATTTAGTGTATTTATGCAAACTGTTTAGGCAGATTAACTTCTAGAATATTCTCTGGGTTATCTCTTTAATATACAACAACTCTGCAGCACATCAGATATGACTAGTATATCTTTTCTCTTGCATTTAGTTAACATGAAGTTATGGAGATCTTAAAACAGCAGATAATGGCTGACACTCACTGTACAAATAAAAGGTTCTGCAGCAGCCAAATGTAGCAATGTCTGAACTGTCTCTGGAATCCATGCATTAGTCTGAATAACTTCTTTCAGCTTGGAAACAGCAACTTTCTTGCTCCACACTTCTCTTAACACCTAAGAAGTCTCCTCAGCACTAAAAACTCCTCCCCCTTCCCAGATGGCATTTGTCTTCCTCAATACAACTATTACAGCAGCCATCTTGGGTAAGGGCAAGGTCCTTCCACTTGTAAAAGTGCATTGGTATTACTGAGTGGAGTGCAAATATCGTGCTTGCAAAGGGCAACTTTGTGCTCCTTGTGAACTGCTGGTGCAATACCGCCCCTTGCAGATTCGTGGCCAATCAGCCACTAGCAGGGGGTGTATCCGATCAGGTTAATTCCTGTCTGCTGCCTCAGAGCAGGCGGACAGGTTATGGAGCAGCGGTCTTTAGAAAACTCTGTTTCCAGCAAGCCTTCAGGAAACATAGGGCATCAAGCTCCATACTGAGCTTGATAAATTGACCCCTATTACAAGAAATGGAGAAGCTAGAGAGGCAAGTAAAGAGGCTGCACATTGCCTTACTCTGCTGTCGTTTGTACAGTATGCTGGAAATAACGGACATGTCTTCTCTTACTAATAATACTGTGCTGTGGTTTGTACAGTATGCAGGAACTGACTGACAAGCCTTCTCTTACTACTAATACTGTGCTGTGGTCTGTACAGTATGCAGGAACTAACTGACAAGCCTTCTCTTACTAGTAATACAGTGCTGTTGTTTGTACAGTATGCAGGAACTGACACGCCTTCTCTTACTAGTTATACTGTGATGTGGTTTGTACAGTATGCAGGAACTAACTGACAAGCCTCCTCTTACTACTAATACTGTGCTGTGGTTTGTACAGTATGCAGGAACTAACTGACAAGCCTTCTCTTACTAGTAATACTGTGCTGTGGTTTGTACAGTATGCAGGAACTAACTGACAAGTCTCCTCTTACTAGTAACACTGTGCTGTGGTTTGTACAGTATGCAGGAACTAACTGACAACCCTCCTCTCCTCTTTTTTTTTTCCCCCTTCCCCTCACATGGATATTCCTTCACCCTCTTCCTCGCTTATTTTCTTTTCCCAGGTTTTGTGTACTATCACTTTTTATGGATAAATTTATTACATCACCCTCCTTCACACTTAAATACAATCCAGGTATGGCAGCTAAACAGAGGGAATGAAAAAATAAAACCCTTACAGATAGCCCAGCAGAAGCCCAGGTAGAAAACACTGCAAAGATTCAAAATACTACATCTACGTTAGATACAAAAGCCTTAGTTTCTCGCATAATGGAAGCCATAAACCCCAAATTCGAATTATTGAAAACTGAGATTAAACAAGATATCCTAACCCTAACAACAGAAATAAAACAATTTTCTAGAAGGTTGCAAGAGGTTGAACAACAAATCTCGGACATTGAAGATGTCACAAATCTATACATTCCTAGAACAGAAGCTAATCAAAGTGAAATAGTGAAAATCCAGACTAAAATGGAAGATTTGGAAAACAGGTCTAGAAGAAATAACCTTAGGGTTATAGGTTTTCCAGAAACCAGACATAATGAGGATCTATTAAAAATTATAACCCAAACGTTACCACAAATGTTAAATATACCCCCACCTCAGCAACCCTATATCATTGAGAGAGTTCACAGATTGGGGAAACCACAAGATATCTCGAATTATCTTGTTAAACCAAGACCGATAATAGCAAGCTTCAAGAATTATCAGGATAAAATATCCTTTTTACAGCATTATCGCAAAAAACAACCACTATACTATAACAATTCTAAAATTTTACTGTTTCAAGATTTCTCATTTGAAACCTCCACAAAAAGGAGAGAGTTATCCCCAATCTGTGGCAAGATGATAAATGCTGGGTGGCAAGCCACAGTAATATATCCAGCTAGACTTAAACTCATTCTAGAAGGACAAACCTTTTTCTTTGACTCAGCAAAATAAGCTGAGGAAAAATTTGCTGAATACAGACCCAAAAACCACTAAATAAAAAGAAATAACATACGTTTTAATTTTTTTTCTTAATTAAGATGTTTCAAGTAGAAATGTATTTAATATTGTTTCTCTATTTTTGCTCTCTAAATGTAAACAAGGCAATTAGGACGTGGCTCCTTCTTTTTTTTTTCCTCTTTCCCCCTCCTCCCTTTCTCCCCTGCACTCTCTGGCTCCTCTTATTTATAAAATAAGGAACTATGAACCCAAATATTAGATTTACCTCTTGGAATATTGGGGGAATCTCCTCTCCAATAAAGTGGAAAACTATTTTAAATCATCTTCGTAAATTAAATACAACTATAGCACTGTTACAAGAAACACATCTAAACGCAGAAGAATCGATTAAATTGAAATCCTCCTGGGTAGCAGAAGCAATTTTTGCTCCAACTCCCAATAGGAAAAAAGGTGTGGTGATATTAATGGGGAAAAAATAAATTACATTAAACTATTAACAATACTTGACCCTGAGAGTAGATTTGTAATTTTAAAGATAAAAATAATCGACTCAATCTACACTATATGCAATTTGTATGCGCCCAATATAATTGATCAAGAATTTTGGAACTCTCTCCAGGCTCAAATCTTGAAAGTAGCAGAAGGGCACACAATTCTAGCAGGAGATTTTAACATGGCTCCATGGTTCCCTATATATAGACTGAGACAAAGTCACTCTCACAAAAAAACAAAAAAAGACAATCTTGAAGCAAAATTATTTAATTCTATCTTTCACAATTTAGCAGTCAGAGATATTTGGAGAACACAAAACCCGGATGACAAAAATTATACATGCTACTCTAAATCGTTTAAATCATTCTTCCAGATTGATCTTATATTAACTAGTGAGAGCTTATATAAAGTTGGAGCAAAAGCTTTAATTTCCAAAATATGTATTTCGGACCACGCTCCTATAATGTTAGATATTCCAAGTAAAAATATTTATAAAAATCAGCTCGTTTCTTCTATCCAAATTATTTAAATTTAAATCCCAAATTTAATAACTGGCTAAAAACTAAAGTTGTGGAATATTTCCAATTTAATATTGGCTCAGTGTCAAATTTTGAGATAATTTGGGAAACTGCAAAGGCAGTGATAAGGGGCGATATAATCGCATACGTGGCTAAGTTCAAAAAGGACATGAGACAGAGAGAAAGTGAAGTGACGGCAGCCGTAACCAATGCCTACAACAGATATTTAAATGTTTCCTCAAATGACAATTGGAGAAGGTACTTAAAGGCAAAAAACGAACGAGATACACTCTTAATTTCCACCACATCTCACGCCGACTTAAAATATCAGGCAAATTTATTCAAATATGGCAATAAATCAGGCAGGTTACTCTCTAAACTAGTGAAAAATAGTAGACAGACGTCAATAATTGATGCTATACAAGAAGATGGTAAACTGATTACCTCTCACGAAGAAATCTCCAACTCTTTTTATCACTATTTCAAAACAATTTACTCGTTGCCATCCTCGGAGGGTAACCCACACAAGAAATTCTGGGAGGATATTCTATTACCATATAATAGTAATGAATTTAATCTTAAATTAAACTCAGAGATACTAGAAAGTGAAGTTAACCAAGCAATTCAATCTCGCAAACCCACAAAAGCTCCAGGCCCAGATGCACTGCCTAATGAATTTTATAAAAAGCTAGCCCCTACTCTTGTTCCTTATCTGACAAAGCTTTTTAATTCATATTATATAGATAATTTGGCAAATTCTTGTAACTTTGCGGCGTCCCAAACCATTCTCATACTCAAACCAGGGAAAGATCCAAATAAAAATGAATTGTATAGGCCTATAGCCCTTCTAAACTCAGATTATAAAAATACTGATGTCTATCCTGGCTAAAAGACTACAGGAGGGACTATCAGAAAGTATTCATAAAGATCAAGCGGGGTTTCTTCATAATCGTAACTCTTCAGCCAAAATAAGACAACTATTACTTACTATTGATTATTTTAAAAACTGTGATACACAAGAGAAGGATGACCAATCTGATGCAGTAGTTATAGCCATAGACACAGAAAAAGTGTTTGATAGAGTGAACCATTATCATATCCTGAATATGCTTTACCAGTTTGGATTTAATAACAATTTCCTAAATCTAATCAAAAAATTATGTGTTCAATCCTATACCGGCTTAATAATTAATGGAATAGAGCTGAAAATGATTAAAATAGAGAGAGGGATGTGGCAAGGCTGTCCTCTTTCGCCGCTACTTTTTGATTTGGCAATCGAGCCCTTTGCTATTAAAGTTAGAAAACACATTGAAGGTATAAAGATTAAGAAAAAAGAGGTGAAACTGTCCCTTTATGCCGATGATATATTAATATATATGGCTAACACTCATCTAAATATACCTAAGCTTAAGAATATAATTAATCTATTTGGTCAATTCTCTGGCTATAAAGTTAACTACTGAAAATCTGAGCTGATGTGGTTGAAAAAAGCAAAGAGTTCCCTGGTAAAAGTCCCCTTCAAGGTAGTTACAGAGGCACTACATTTAAGCTAAATTTAACTCTACAAGCTGCCTACATGCTCCCTAATTAACCCCTTCACTGCTGGTCATAAAACACGTGTAGTGCGCAGTGGCATTTAGCAGCCTTCAAATTACCAAAAAGCAACGCTAAAGCCATATAAGTCTGCTATAATGGCATGTCTGGCACACAGTGTTGGGGCAAGGGTCCATCTGACCACTGATACCTGGTCTTCAAAGGATGGTCAGGGCAGGTATATCACCTACACTGCGCACTGTGAAGCGGGCGTAATCCTTACACTACCTGATCGATACAACATCATACCTGATGTTTTAAAGCACGTTATTCCAAACAATTTAGGAATGTTAGGTGATTTATGCCCTTTATGGATCAAAACCAGACTCTGCATCAACTATGTAATTTTCCATGGGAGTTTTGCCATGGATCCCCCTCTGGCATGCCACAGTCCAGGTGTTAGTCCCCTTGAAACAACTTTTCCATCAATATTGTGGCCAGAAAGAGTCCCTGTGGGTTTTAAAATTTGCTTGCCTATTGAAGTCTATGGCGGTTCGCCCAGTTCGTGAACTTTTGAGGAAGTTCACGTTCGCTATTCGTGAACCCAAATTTTTAGGTTTGCGACATCACTACTGACAAGCCTTCTCTTACTAGTAATAATGTGCTGTGGTTTGTACAGTATGCAGGAACTAACTGACAAGCCTTCTCTTACTAGTAATACTCTGCTGTGGTTTGTACAGTATGAAGGAACTAGTTGACAAGCCTTCTCTTAATACTAATGCTCTGCTGTGGTTTGTACAGTATGCAGAACTGACAAGCATTCTCTTACTACTAATACTCTGCTGTGGTTTGTACAGTATGCAGGAGCTAACTGACAAGCCTTCTCTTACTACTAATACTGTGCTGTGTTTTGTACAGTATGCAGGAACTACGTAACTGACAAGTCTTCTATTACTAGTAATACTGTGCTGTGGTTTGTACAGTAAGCAAGAACTAACTGACAAGCCTTTTCTTACTACTAATACTCTGCTGTGGTTTGTACAGTATGCAGAACTAACTGACAAGCCTTCTCTTACTAGTAATACTGTGCTGTGGTTTGTACAGTATGCAGGAACTGACTGACAAGCCTTCTCTTATTAGTAATACTGTGCTGTGGTTTGTACGGTATGCCGAACTGACAAGCCTTCTCTTACTAGTAATACTGTGCTGTGGTTTGTACAGTATGCAGAACTAACTGACAAGCCTTCTTTTACTACTAATACTGTTCTGTGGTTTGTACAGTAAGCAAGAACTGGCAAACCTTCTCTTACTAGTAATACTGTTTTCCAGTGGTTTGTACAGTATGCAGGAACTATCTGACAAGCCTTAGTTTACTACTAATACAATTCTCCGGTGGATTGTACAGTATGAAGGAACTAGCTGACAAGACTTCTCTTACTACTAATACTCTGCTGTGGTTTGTAGAGTATGCAGGAGCTAACTGACAAGCCTTCTCTTACTAGTAATACTGTGCTGTGTTTTGTACAGTATGCAGGAACTACGTAACTGACAAGCATTCTATTACTAGTAATACTGTGCTGCGGTTTGTACAGCAAGCAAGAACTAACAGACAAGCCTTTTCTTACTACTAATACTCTGCTGTGGTTTGTACAGTATGCAGAACTGACACGCCTTCTCTTACTAGTGATACTGTGCTGTGGTTTGTAAAGTATGCAGGAACTGACTGACAAGCCTTCTCTTACTAGTAATACAGTGCTGTGGTTTGTACAGTATGCCGAACTGACAAGCCTTCTCTTACTAGTAATACTGTGCTGTGGTTTGTACAGTATGCATAACTAACTGACAATCCTTCTTTTACCACTAATACTGTTCTGTGGTTTGTACAGTAAGCAAGAAATAACTGACAAGCCTTCTCTTACTAGTAATACTGTTTTCCAGTGGTTTTTACAGTATGCAGGAACTAACTGACAAGCCTTATTTTACTACTAATACAGTTTTCCGGTGGATTGTACAGTATGCAGGAACTGACAAGCCTTCTCTTACTACTAATACTGTGCTGTGGTTTGTACAGTATGCAAAACTAACTGACAAGCCTTCTCTTACTACTAATACTGTGCTGTGGTTTGTAAAGAATGCAGTAACTAACTAACAAGCCTTCTCTCACTAGTAATACTGTGCTGTGTTTTGTTCTTTTTACCTCTTATTTGTTGCAGTGTTAAAGAATTCAAATAGCTGCATATGAAAGCATTTATACATTTGTCTAAGTGAAAATTGAACATTTAAGTATCTGAGCTCAGGCTTAAATGTCCTAAACTTACAAAGAGGATTAATATTTATGGCAGCTGAAGAAAATGTGCAGTAACTATAATTTTCAAAGAAATTTTGCTTGTGAAGATGTTAAAGCTGTTTCTGAAATGGACCAATTTTCCACTTCTCTATGTAATACCACTATAAAGTATAAAATTTCTAAAAGTCTATTCAGGACAAATAGAGTTCTATTTATCAAAGCATCAACTGAAAATACGCTGGAATTCCACTTTGTAATTGTCGTAGGATTGATCCGCCGTAGTTATCAAAGCGTCAAGATCGGCAAATGTTAAAATTTGTGACGTAACTTGCGATCCCGTGATATCATTCCGACGCTGATGCAAGTTGAAAACTCATGGAATCGTGTTAATTTGTGCTCCTATTCAACACTATTTAAAGCTCTCACAAAGTTATCAAACATTCTACATTTACGCTCGCGTCTTTTCCGACTCAGCGTACCTGGTTTTCAATCCACCACCCTTCAGATTGCGGATGCCATATAACTCAATGGGAGTCTGAAAACACAGAAAGCTTATGTTCAATGCTGCAAGGGAATGAAGTAAATGACATAATAAAAGTAAATTAGAAACTTGATTAAATATGTATACACATTTGAAAAATCAAACTAGATTATTGCTACACCTTTGGTGCATTAGTAGTTATAGAGATAAAAATGAAACATACATTACTACTGATGGATTACGTTACAAGTTTGTATCTCATTAAAAAGCAAGCGGACAATATCCAAATTTATTTTCCATTTTTGCACCAAACTTGTCACACTAATAGATATAGAGATAAAAATAAAATACAAAACATATAGCTAACTTCATGTATTTTTATTTTTAAAGGGACAGTCAACACTAGAATTTTTGTTGTTTTGAAAGATAGATAATCCCTTAATTACCAATTCCCCAGTTTTGCATAACCAACACAGTTATAATTATACATTATTATTATTGGTTATTTGTAGAGCGCCAACAGATTCCGCATTGCTATAAACAAAGGGGGAGTACAACAAAACAATTATAGGGTAGAGGGAACTGCCAAGAGTTGCACTGTTGTAGTCAGCTCTTAAGAAGGTGAACTACAAACAGCTGGACTTTTAGGCTTACATGCTAAGAGGATTCAGGGGATTGCAGGGGAGGAGAGGAACTGGTATTAGGAAAGGTTAGCGTAGGTTGTATGCGTCCCTGAACAGTAGAGTCTTTAGGGAGCACTTTAAGCATTTAAAACTAGAGGAGAGTCTTGTGGAGCGAGGCAGAGAGTTCCATAAGATGGGAGCCAGTCTGGAGAAGTCCTGTAAACGGGAGTGTGATGAGGTGACAAGAGAGGAGGAGAGTAGGAGGTCATGAGCAGAGCGAAGGGGACGGGAGGGAGAGTATCTGGAGACAAGGTCTGAGATGTAGGGGGGAGCAGTGCAGTTGAGGGCTTTGTATGTAAGAGTGAGAGTTTTGTGTTTGATCCTAGAGGCAAGAGGAAGCCAGTGAAGGGATTGGCAGAGAGGTGCAGCAGATGAAGAGCGACGTGTAAGGAAGATGAGTCTGGCAGAGGCATTTATTATGGATTGTAAAGGAGCTAGGCGGCAGGTGGGGAGACCAGAGAGGACAGAGTTGCAGTAATCAAGGCGGGAAAGAATGAGAGAGTGGATTAAAATCTTAGTTGTGTCTTGTGTAAGGAAGTGTCTAATTTTAGAGATGTTTTTAAGGTGGAAGCGGCAGGCTGTAGCCAAGGACTGAATGTGAGGAGTGAAGGAAAGATCTGAGTCAAGTGTGACCCCGAGACATCGGGCATGCGGGGTAGGGGTAATGATGGAGTTGTCGACAGTTATAGAGATATTGGGGGTGGAGATTTTGGAAGAAGGGGGGAAAATGAGGAGCTCAGTTTTGGAGAGATTTAGCTTGAGGTAGTGAGAGGACATCCAGGAAGAGATGTGAGAAAGACAGTTAGTGACACGGGTTAGCAAGGAAGGAGATAGTTCTGGTGCAGAGAAGTAGATTTGGGTGTCATCAGCATACAAATGATATTGGAAACCGTGGGACTTAATAAGGGAACCTAGTAATGACGTATAGATTGAGAAGAGAAGGGGACCGAGGACAGAGCCTTGCGGTACTCCGACAGAAAGGGGTGACGGGGCAGAGGAGGCCCCAGAGAAGGCTACACTGAAAGTACGGTTTGACAGGTAGGAAGAGAGCCATGAAAGGGCTGTGTCACAGATGCCGAAGGATTGGAGGGTTTGGAGCAAAAGAGGGTGGTCGACAGTGTCAAAGGCTGCGGACAGATCAAGGAGGATAAGCAGAGAGAAGTGGCTTTTTGATTTAGCTGTAAGTAGGTCGTTGGTGACCTTAACAATAGCTGTCTCTGTGGAGTGATAGGGATGAAATCCAGATTGCAGCCGGTCAAGAAGGGAGTTTAACGTAAGGAAATGGGATAGGCGTGCATATACTAGTTTTTCGAGAAGCTTTGAAGCAAGAGGGAGGAGGGAAATTGGGCGGTAGTTGGATGGGGAGGTAGGATCAAGGGAAGGTTTTTTGAGGATAGGTGTGACCAGTGCATGTTTCAATGATGAGGGAAATGTACCAGTGCTGAGGGAGAGGTTGAAAATGTGTGTTAGTATAGGGGTAAGGGTAACAGAGAGAGAGGGGAGCAGCTTTGAGGGGATAGGGTCAAGGGGACAGGTAGTGAGGTGAGAGCGCAGTATAAGTGCTGAAACTTCTTCCTCAGTAACAGGGGAGAATGAACTAAGTTTCAGGTTATGAGGGTTGTGGTTGAGTGAGAGTATTTGAGGGGGGGAGAGAATGGAATTGTGTTGAGAGCTGATTTCATGTCTGATGGAATCAATTTTGTTAATGAAGTGACTGGCAAAGTCTTGAGCTGACAGAGAAGTTGTATTTGGAAGTGGGGGAGGGCGGAGGAGAGTATTGAAAATGGAGAACAGACGTTTTGGGTTTGAAGAAAGATTAGAGATAAGAGTAGAGAAGTAATGTTGCTTGTGGAGATTAAGGGCAGAGTAGTAGAAGTTCAAGATGAATTTGTAATGAAGAAAATCAGCTGAACTCCGTAATTTTCTCCAATGCCGTTCAGCAGTATGGGAACATCTGCGTAGGTACCGTGTCAGAGGAGTATGCCAGGGCTGGGGATGAGTGTGTGATTTCCTAGCAGTGGTAAGAGGGGCGAGATTGTCAAGGACGGATATAAGGGTGGAATTATAGTGGCAGATAGATTGTTCAGGGCAGGAAAAGGAGGAAAAGGATGAGAGGAGCGGTTGAAGGGAATTAGCAAGTTGTTGCTGATCTAAAGACCTAATGCTTCTGTTAAGTTTGGTGTGAGGAGTAGAAGGTGGGAGAGTTGTAGGGAGGGATGATATGTTGCAGGTAAGGAGATGGTGGTCAGAAAGAGGAAAAAGGGGAGTTTGAGAAGTTTGAGAGAGTGCATCGATAGCTAAAGATCAGGTCAAGGGAGTGACCGTCTTTGTGAGTGGGAGAATCAGTCCATTGTGACAGACCGAAAGAGGAAGTGAGTTGCAGAAGTTGTTTAGCAGATGAGGCAGTGGGATTGTTAAGGGGGATGTTGAAGTTGCCAAGAATGAGGACAGGGGTGTCTGAGGAAAGGAAATAAGGAAGCCAGGCAGCAAAGTGATCTAAAAATTGAGTTGGGGAGCCAGGGGGCGGTATATGACTGAAACACGTATAGAGAGGGGAGAGAATAACCGAATCCTGTGTGCTTCAAATGAAGAAAATGTGAGTGAAGAGAAGGGCTGTATTTGTTGGAAGGTGCAACGAGAGGAAAGTAAAATACCGACACCACCTACTTGTCTATTGCCAGACCTAGGAGTGTGGCTGAAATGGAGATGTGCAGTGCAGCAGTGGATGCTAAGTCTGAAGTAGAGAGCCAGGTTTCTGTAAGAGCCAGAGGGTTAAGAGAGTGGGAGATAAAGAGATCATGGATAGAAGTTAACTTGTTGCAGACAGAGCAAGAGTTCCAGAGTGCACAAGTGAAGGGGGAGGGGTTTTTTGATGTAAGAGGAATGAGATTAAGGTTACCAGAGTTTAGTTTATGAAGTCTATTGAAAGGCACACAAGGATGTGAAAGGTTAGGAGGTTGTGAGGGACCAGGATTAGGGGAGATGTCACCAGCAGCTAGTATGAGCAAGAGGGAGAGTGGCATGAGATGAGAAGCAGATTTGCATAATGAGACTGTTGTTTAACTGAAGTGCAGGGGGGAGAGAGAGTATTTAGGAATAAGTAGAGTTCATGAGTACAAAAGTAAGGTGAGTATAAGAGAGATGGGCTAATGAACAGTGCAGGTGGAGAGGGAGAAGGAGTAACTGAGTAATGTAGTTTGTTGTTGAGACAAGAGGTAGCAAAAAGGAATATGAAGATATTGAGCATTATTCTGAAAGTGGGTACCAAGTAAACACATAAGACACAGTGTTACAGCAGCACTTGCAAAAGGATACAATGATATACATAAAACATAGTAATACAAGAGTACTTGCCTTGTGTCTTGCCCCTTGCCCAATCCTTGTTCAATTCTTGTATAATTCTTAAAAATTGATGCCTCACTTATAAAATGTTCACTTAATTCTTGTATAATTCTTAAAAATTGATGCCTCACTTATAAAATGTTCACTTAATTCTTGTATAATTCTTAAAAATTGATGCCTCACTTATAAAATGTTCACTTGGAAAATGTGAACATATGCTATTGTTAAAAAGTACACAGCCCTGTTACCAATGCACACACCCCTGTGCAATGCACATCCCCTAACTAGTCTGAAATATATACAGGTAGGGCAGTCAGCTGAGTCCACTAAATTTACTTAATTGCTAATCAAAGACAGTTGGTAAGGCCAATTGGAATGTTAGAATCTGGTCAGGGTGAGATGAGTTAAGTAAACAGAAAATAAAATTTGGAGGGGGTTAAAACTGTGACATAAGAAAACTATAAATTTAAGAGTTATAGCAAGTATTGATAAGGAGTGAGCATCACATGGCAATTAACTAGACATTAGAATTGAGACATTGGGAAAAATCATTACAAAAAAAATGCAGGACACACACACACAGAGGGATTTGTTGTAAAACGAAAGAAAAGCAGGGAATAGCAAAATTTCAGTGCAGGGCCTGAGTTCACGTAACAAAAAGAGGGATTTGTTGTAAAGTGACAGAAAAGCAGGGAATAGCAAAATTTCAGTGCAGGGCCTGAGTTCACGTACCAAAAAGAGGGATTTGTTGTAAAGTGACAGAAAAGCAGGGAATAGCAAAATTTCAGTGCAGGGCCTGAGTTCACGTACCAAAAAGAGGGATTTGTTGTAAAGTGACAGAAAAGCAGGGAATAGCAAAATTTCAGTGCAGGGCCTGAGTTCACGTACCAAAAAGAGGGATTTGTTGTAAAGTGACAGAAAAGCAGGGAATAGCAAAATTTCAGTGCAGGGCCTGAGTTCACGTACCAAATAGAGGGATTTGTTGTAAAGTGACAGAATAGCAGGGAATAGCAAAATTTCAGTGCAGGGCCTGAGTTCACGTACCAAAAAGAGGGATTTGTTGTAAAGTGACAGAAAAGCAGGGAATAGCAAAATTTCAGTGCAGGGCCTGAGTTCACGTACCAAAAAGAGGGATTTGTTGTAAAGTGACAGAAAAGCAGGGAATAGCAAAATTTCAGTGCAGGGCCTGAGTTCACGTACCAAAAAGAGGGATTTGTTGTAAAGTGACAGAAAAGCAGGGAATAGCAAAATTTCAGTGCAGGGCCTGAGTTCACGTACCTGAAAGCAGAAGAGACAGTAGGTTAACTCAGCATTCCTTAGCAGATGTCAGTAGGCAGTTTGATAGTTAGTAACCAGCAGTGTGGAGAGTATTGAGTGTAATTCTTGTATAATTCTTAAAAATTGATGCCTCACTTATAAAATGTTCACTTTGAAAATGTGAACATATGCTATTGTTAAAAAGTACACAGCCCTGTTACCAATGCACACACCCCTGGTCTATACATGCTTTACCTCTGCAATTACCGTGTATCTAAGTCTCAAAAGACTGCCCCCTTATGTCAGTTCTTTTGACAGACTTGCATTTTAACCAATCAGAGCTGTCTCCATGGTAAATTCACATGCATGAGCTCAATGTTATCTATATGAAACACGTGAACAAATGCCCTCTAGTGGTGAAAAATGCATAAAGATTAGAGGCGGCTTTCAAGGTCTAAGAAATTAGCATATGAACCTCCTATATTTAGCTTTCAACTAAGAATACCTAGAGAATGCCTACATGCCCCCTAATTAACCCCTTCACTGCTGGGCATAACACATGTGTGGTGCGCAGTGGCATTTAGCAGCCTTCTAATTACCAAAAAGCAACGCCAAAGCCATATAAGTCTGCTATTTCTGAACAAAGAGGATCCCAGAGAAGCATTTACAACCATTTATGCCATAATTGCATAAGTTGTTTGTAAATAATTTCTGTGAGAAACCTAAAGTTTGTGAAAAAGTGAACAATTTTTTTAAATTTGATCGCATTTGGCGGTGAAATGGTGGCATTAAATATACCAAAATGGGCCTAGATCAACACTTTGGGTTGTCTACTATACTACACTTAAGCTAAAATTAACTCTACAAGCTGCCTACATGCTCCCTAATTAACTCCTTCACTGCTGGGCATAAAACATGTGTGGTGCGCAGTGGCATTTAGCAGCCTTCTAATTACCAAAAAGCAACGCCAAAGCCATATAAGTCTGCTATTTCTGAACAAAGAGGATCCCAGAGAAGCATTTACAACCATTTATGCCATAATTGCATGAGTTGTTTGTAAATAATTTCTGTGAGAAACCTAAAGTTTGTGAAAAAGTGAACAATTTTTTAAAATTTGATCACATTTGGCGGTGAAATGGTGGCATTAAATATACCAAAATGGGCCTAGATCAATACTTTGGGTTGTCTACTACACTACACTTAAGCTAAAATTAACTCTACAAGCTGCCTACATGCTTCCTAATTAACCCCTTCACTACTGGGCATAAAACACGTGTGGTGCGCAGTGGCATTTAGCAGCCTTCTAATTACCAAAAAGCAACGCCAAAGCCATATAAGTCTGCTATTTCTGAACAAAGGGGATCCCAGAGAAGCATTTACAACCATTTATGCCATAATTGCATACGTTGTTTGTAAATAATTTCTGTGAGAAACCTAAAGTTTGTGAAAAAGTGAACAATTTTTTTTGTTTGATCGCATTTGGTGGTGAAATGGTGGCATGAAATATACCACAATGGGACTAGATAAAGACTTTGGGTTGTATACTACACTACACTTAAGCTAAATTTAACTCTACAAGCTGCCTACATGCTCCCTAATTAACCACTTCACTGCTGGGCATAAAACACGTGTGGTGCGCAGTGGCATTTAGCAGCCTTCTAATTACCAAAAAGCAACGCCAAAGCCATAGAAGTCTGCTATAATGGCATGTCTGGCACACAGTGTTGGGGCAAGGGTCCATCTGACCACTGATACCTGGTCTGCAAAGCATGGTCAGGGCAGGTATATCACCTACACTGCGCACTGTGAAACGGGCGTAACCCTTACAGTACCTGATCGATACATCATACCTGATGTTTTAAAGCACGTTATTCCAAACAATTTAGGAATGTTAGGTGATTTATGCCCTTTATGGATTAAAACCAGACTCTGCATCAACTATGTAATTTTCCATGAGAGTTTTGCCATGGATTTCCCTCCGGCATGCCACAGTCCAGGTGTTAGTCCCCTTGAAACAACTTTTCCATCACTATTGTGGCAAGAAAGAGTCCCTGTGGGTTTTAAAATGTGCCTGCCTATTGAAGTCTATGGCGGTTCGCCCAGTTCGTGAACTTTTGAGGAAGTTCGCGTTCGCTATTCGCGAACCCAAAGTTTTAGGTTTGCAACATCACTACTGACAAGCTTTCTCTTACTAGTAATAATGTGCTGTGGTTTGTACAGTATTAAGGAACTAGCTGACAAGCCTTCTTTTACTACTAATACTCTGCTGTGGGTTGTAGAGTATGCAGGAGCTAACTGACAAGCCTTCTCTTACTACTAATACTGTGCTGTGTTTTGTACAGTATGAATGAACTACGTAACTGACAAGTCTTCTATTACTAGTAATACTGTGCTGTGGTTTGTACAGTAAGCAAGAACTAACTGACAAGCCTTTTCTTACTACTAATACTCTGCTGTGGTTTGTACAGTATGCAGAACTAACTGACAAGCCTTCTCTTACTAGTAATACCGTGCTGTGGTTTGTACAGTATGCAGGAACTGACTGACAAGCCTTCTCTTACTAGTAATACTGTGCTGTGGTTTGTACAGTATGCCGAACTGACAAGCCTTCTCTTACTAGTAATACTGTGCTGTGGTTTGTACAGTATGCAGAACTAACTGACAAGCCTTCTTTTACTACTAATACTGTTCTGTGGTTTGTACAGTAAGCAAGAACTAACTGACAAGCCTTCTCTTACTAGTAATACTGTTTTCCATTGGTTTGTACAGTATGCAGGAACTAACTGACAAGCCTTATTTTACTACTAATACAGTTTTCCGGTGGATTGTACATTATGCAGGAACTGACAAGCCTTCTCTTACTACTAATACTGTGCTGTGGTTTGTACAGTATGCAAAATTAACTGACAAGCCTTCTCTTACTAGTAATACTGTGCTGTGGTTTGTACAGTAAGCAGGAACTAACTGACAAGCCTTCTCTTACTACTAATACTGTGCTGTGTCTTGTACAGAATGCAGGAACTAACTGACAAGCCTTCTCTCACTAGTAATAATGTGCTGTGTTTTGTTCTTTTTACCTCTTATTTGTTGCAGTGTTAAAGAATTCAAATAGATTTTTTTTAGTGGGTAGGTTATTCTGACATTGGATATGGATGTTTTTAATGCTAAAGATGGAATTGTTTTGGGTTTCATAGCTGCATATGAAAGCATTTATACATTTGTCTAAGTGAAAATTGAACATTTAAGTATCTGAGCTCAGGCTTAAATGTCCTAAACTTACAAAGAGGATTAATTTTTATGGCAGCTGAAGAAAATGTGCAGTAACTATAATTTTCAAAGAAATTTTGCTTGTGAAGATGTTAAAGCTGTTTCTGAAATGGACCAATTTTCCACTTCTCTATGTAATACCACTATAAAGTATAACATTTCTAAAAGTCTATTCAGGACATATAGAGTTCTATTTATCAAAGCGTCAACTGAAAATACACTGGAATTCCGCATTGTAATTGTTGTGGTGTTGATCCACCGTAGTTATCAAAGCGTCAAGATCGGCAAATGTTAAAATTTGTGACGTAACTTGTGATCCCGTGATATCATTCCGACGCTGATGCAAGTTGAAAACTCATGGAATCGTGTTAATTTGCGCTCCTATTCAACACTATTTAAAGCTCTCACAAAGTTATCAAACATTCTACATTTACGCTCGCGTCTTTTCCGACTCAGCGTACCTGGTTTTCAATCCGCCACCCTTCAGATCGCGGATGCCATATAACTCAATGGGAGTCTGAAAACACAGAAAGCTTATGTTCAATGCTGCAAGGGAATGAAGTAAATGACATAATAAAAGTAAATTAGAAACTTGATTAAATATGTATACACATTTGAAAAATCAAACTAGATTATTGCTACACCTTTGGTGCACTAGTAGATATAGAGATAAAAATGAAAAATACATTACTACTGATGGATTAAGTTACAAGTTTGTATCTCATTAAAAAGCAAGCGGACAATATCCAAATTTATTTTCCATTTTTGCACCAAACTTGTCACACTAATAGATATAGAGATAAAAATAAAATACAAAACATATAGCTAACTTCATGTATTTTTATTTTTAAAGGGACAGTCAACACTAGAATTTTTGTTGTTTTGAAAGATAGATAATCCCTTAATTACCAATTCCCCAGTTTTGCATAACCAACACAGTTATAATTATACATGTTTTACCTCTGCAATTACCGTGTATCTAAGGGCTCGATGATACATTGTTCACCAGCTCAAACCTTCTTTTTCTTGCTGACACTCGCAGCGCTGCCCCGGTGCAATGATCTTAAAAAAGGGCAGTCCCTGCGAGTTGCGAGATGGCTCCTATTAAAAGTAATGGAGCTCGCTGGATAGGGAAACTTTGCTCCTTAGTGCGAAGTTAGCAGAGAGCAGGGGGAGCACTTTAAAATTAAAATCCTGCAGCCAATATAACTCACATTACGCTGCTTTCTGCTTATAGCATCTTACATTCGCCTATATGTTCGTATGCATTTGTTATTCTATTGGAGTTATAAGTGTATTGTTTTGACAAAAGCTTGCCAACTTTTAGTTGGCGAGAAAAAACTGTGATATCTGCAGTGCGAAAATCTTTATAGAATTACGCTGGGATTAGTGAGACATTTTCATATACGCCCATGGAACGCCCATGTTCAGCCCATTTTACGAAAAAACAACAATTACGCTTTGCATTTTGTATTTATAAATTCAAATTTCTGTGTGATTTTTGCACATTCAGTGTACTACAATTACAATTTACGCTGTGAATATTTAATTTGATTTATTCCTGTGTAAATTAGATACTAATTTTACGTTTTTGTTAACATACGATTTTTAGGTGAAGAATTTTGTTACGATTTTTGATGCACCTTAACAATACAATTTTTCCCTGCTTATTTTTGTGTGAATGATTCAAATATTTGTTTTATATAATGTTTAAAATACGAAGGCCTAGATTTAGAGTTTTGTCGGTAACGACCCGCGTAGCTAACGCCGGCTTTTTTCTGGACGCACCATAAAAATAACTCTGGTATTGAGAGTCCACAAAAAGGCTGCGTTAGGCTCCAAAAAAGGAGCGTAGAGCATTTTTAACGCAGCTTCAACTCTCGATACCAGAGTTGCTTACGCAAGCAGCCAGCCTCAAAAACGTGCTTGTGCACGATTCTCCCATAGAAAACAATGGGGCTGTTTGAGCTGAAAAAAAACCTAACACCTGCAAAAAAGCCGCGTTCAGCTCCTAACGCAGCCCGATTGTTTGCTATGGGGAAACACTTCCTACATCTGCACCTAACACCCTAACATGTACCCCGAGTCTAAACACCCCTAGCCTTACACTTATTAACCCCTAATCTGCAGCCCCCGCTATCGCTGACCCCTGCATATTATTTTTAACCCCTAATCTGCCGCTCCGTAAACCGCCGCTACTTACATTATCCTTATGTACCCCTAATCTGCTGTCCCTAACACTGCCGACCCCTTTATTATATTTATTAACCCCTAATCTGCCCCCCTCAACGTCGCCTCCACCTGCCTACACTTATTAACCCCTAATCTGCCGAGCGGACCTGAGCGCTACTATAATAAAGTTATTAACCCCCTAATCTGCATCACTAACCCTTTAATAAATAGTATTAACCCCTAATCTGCCCTCCCTAACATCGCCGACACCTAACTTCAAACATTAACCCCTAATCTGCCGACCGGAGCTCACCGCTACTATAATAAATGTATTAACCCCTAAAGCTAAGTCTAACCCTAACACTAACACCCCCCTAAGTTAAATATAATTTTAATCTAACAAAATTAATTAACTCTTATTAAATAAATTATTCCTATTTAAAGCTAAATACTTACCCGTAAAATAAATCGTAATATAGCTACAATATAAATTATAATTACATTGTAGCTATTTTAGGATTAATATTTATTTTACAGGCAACTTTGTAATTATTTTAACCAGGTACAATAGCTATTAAAGAGTTAAGAACTATTTAATAGTTACCTAGTTAAAATAATAACAAAATTACCTGTAAAATAAATCCTAACCTAAGTTACAATTAAACCTAACACTACACAATCAATAAATTAATTAAATAAAATACCTATAATTATCTACAATTAAACCTACCACTACACTATCAATAAATAAATAAAATACAATACCTACAAATAACTACAATGAAATAAACTATCTAAAGTACAAAAAATAAAAAAGAACTAAGTTACAAAAAATAAAAAAAATATTTACAAACATAAGAAAAATATTACAACAATTTTAAACTAATTACACCTACTCTAAGCCCCCTAATAAAATAACAAAGACCCCCAAAATAACAAAATGCCCTACCCTATTCTAAATTACTACATTTCAAAGCTCTTTTACCTTACCAGCCCTGAACAGGGCCCTTTGCGGGGCATGCCCCAAGAAATTCAGCTCTTTTGCCTGTAAAAAAAAAACATACAATACCCCCACCCCCCAACATTACAACCCACCACCCACATACCCCTAATCTAACCCAAACCCCCCTTAAATTAACCTAACACTAAGCCCCTGAAGATCTTCCTACCTTTTCTTCACCCTACCAGGTTCACCGATCCGTCCTGAAGAGCTCCTCCGATGTCCTGATCCAAGCCCAAGCGGGGGTCTGAAGAGGTCCATGATCCGGCTGAAGTCTTCATCCAAGCGGGAGCTGAAGAGGTCCATGATCCGGATGAAGTCTTCATCCAAGCGGGAGCTGAAGAGGTCCATGATCCGGATGAAGTCTTCTATCAACGGCATCTTCAATCTTCTTTCTTCCGGATCCATCTTGCAGACCTCCGACGCGGAACATCCTCTTCTTCCGACGCCTACTAGCGGAATGACGGTTCCTTTAAGGGACATCATCCAAGATGGCGTCCCTCGAATTCCAATTGGCTGATAGGATTCTATCAGCCAATCGGAATTAAGGTAGGAATATTCTGTTTGGCTGAATCAGCCAATCAGAATCAAGTTCAATCCGATTGGCTGATTCGATCAGCCAATCAGATTGAGCTTGCATTCTATTGGCTGTTCCGATCAGCCAATCGAATGCGAGCTCAATCTGATTGGCTGATTGGATCAGCCAATCGGATTGATCTTGATTCTGATTGGCTGATTCCATCAGCCAATCAGAATATTCCTACCTTAATTCCGATTGGCTGATAGAATCCTATCAGCCAATCGGAATTCGAGGAATGCCATCTTGGATAACGTCCCTTAAAGGAACCGTCATTCGGCTAGTAGGCGTCGGGAGAAGAGGATGTTCCGCGTCGGAGGTCTGCAAGATGGATCCAGAAGAAAGAAGATTGAAGATGCCGTTGATAGAAGACTTCATCCGGATCATGGACCTCTTCAGCTCCCGCTTGGATGAAGACTAACCTTAAAGGAACCGTCATTTGGCTAGTAGGCGTCGGGAGAAGAGGATGTTCCGCGTCGGAGGTCTGCAAGATGGATCCGGAAGAAAGAAGATTGAAGATGCCATTGATAGAAGACTTCATCCGGATCATGGACCTCTTCAGCTCCCGCTTGGATGAAGACTTCATCCAGATCATGGACCTCTTCAGCTCCTGCTTGGATGAAGACTTCAGCCGGATCATGGACCTCTTCAGCCCCCCGCTTGGGCTTGGATCAGGACATCGGAGAAGCTCTTCAGGACGGATCGGTGAACCTGGTAGGGTGAAGACAAGGTAGGAAGATCTTCAGGGGCTTAGTGTTAGGTTTATTTAAGGGGGGTTTGGGTTAGATTAGGGGTATGTGGGTGGTGGGTTGTAATGTTGGGGGGGGGGTATTGTATGTTTCTTTTTACAGGCAAAAGAGCTGAATTTCTTGGGGCATGCCCCGCAAAGGGCCCTGTTCAGGGCTGGTAAGGTAAAAGAGCTTTGAAATGTAGTAATTTAGAATAGGGTAGGGCATTTTGTTATTTTGGGGGTCTTTGTTATTTTATTAGGGGGCTTAGAGTAGGTGTAATTAGTTTAAAATTGTTGTAATATTTTTCTTATGTTTGTAAATATTTTTTTATTTTTTGTAACTTAGTTCTTTTTTATTTTTTTGGACTTTATAGTTTATTTCATTGTAGTTATTTGTAGGTATTGTATTTAATTTATTTATTGATAGTGTAGTGTTAGGTTTAATTGTAGATAATTGTAGGCATTTTATTTAATTAATTTATTGATAGTGCAGTGGTAGGTTTAATTGTAACTTAGGTTAGGATTTATTTTACAGGTAAATTTGTAATTATTTTAACTATTAAATAGTTCTTAACTATTAAATAGCTATTGTACCTGGTTAAAATAATTACAAAGTTGCCTGTAAAATAAATATTAATCCTAAAATAGCTACAATGTAATTATTCGTTATAATGTAGCTATATTAGGGTTTATTTTACAGGTAAGTATTTAGCTTTAAATAGGAATAATTTATTTAATAAGAGTTAATTAATTTCGTTAGATTAAAATTATATTTAACTTAGGGGGGTGTTAGTGTTAGGGTTAGACTTAGCTTTAGGGGTTAATACATTTATTAGAATAGCGGTGAGCTCCAGTCGGCAGATTAGGGGTTAATAATTGAAGTTAGGTGTTGGCGATGTTAGGGAGGGCAGATTAGGGGTTAATACTATTTATTATAGGGTTAGTGAGGTGGATTAGGGGTTAATAACTTTATAATAGTAGCGGTGCGGTCCGCTCAGCAGATTAGGGGTTAATAAGTGTAGGCAGGTGGAGGCGACGTTGTGGGGGGCAGATTAGGGGTTAATAAATATAATATAGGGGTCGGCGGTGTTAGGGGCAGCAGATTAGGGGTACATAGCTATAATGTAGGTGGCGGCGCTTTGCGGTCGGCAGATTAGGGGTTAATTATTGTAGGTAGCTGGCGGCGACGTTGTGGGGGGCAGATTAGGGGTTAATAAATATAATACAGGGGTCGGCGGTGTTAGGGGCAGCAGATTAGGGGTACATAAGTATAACGTAGGTGGCGGTCGGAAGATTAGGGGTTAAAAAAATTAATCGAGTGTCGGCGGTGTGGGGGGGCCTCAGTTTAGGGGTACATAGGTAGTTTATGGGTGTTAGTGTACTTTAGAGTACAGTAGTTAAGAGCTTTATGAACCGCCGTTAGCCCAGAAAGCTCTTAACTACTGACTTTTTTCCTGCGGCTGGAGTTTTGTCGTTAGATGTCTAACGCACACTTCAGACACGACTCTAAATACCGGAGTTAGAAAGATCCCATTGAAAAGATAGAATACGCAATTGACGTAAGGGGATCTGCGGTATGGAAAAGTCGCGGCTGAAAAGTGAGCGTTAGACCCTATTTTGAGTGACTCCAAATACCGGAGTTAGCCTAAAACCGGCGTTAGGAGCCTCTAACGCTGGTTTTCACGGCTAACGCCAAACTCCAAATCTAGGCCGAATTTTGTTGTGCACATTTCATATGAAAATGCAGTATACACCCCTTAGCGAGACACCCCCAAAAAATGGCTTTAGATCATTCCACAAGGGAAATAGAAGGACTGGCGAGCATTCTTTAATAATCTCGCCAGCCCAGAGAGCTTTCAATCATCGAGCCCTAAGTCTCAAAAGACTGCCCCCTTATGTCAGTTCTTTTGACAGACTTGCATTTTAACCAATCAGAGCTGTCTCCATGGTAAATTCACGTGCATGAGCTCAATGTTATCTGTATGAAACACGTGAACTAATGCCCTCTAGTGGTGAAAAACTATCAAAATGCATTTAGATTAGAGGCGGCCTTCAAGGTCTAAGAAATTAGCATATGAACCTCCTAGATTTAGCTTTCAACTAAGAATACCGAGAGAACAAAGCAAAATTGGTGATAAAAGTAAATTGGAAAGTTGTTTAAAATGACATGCCTTCTTTGAAACGTGAGGTTTTTTTGGACTTGACTGTCCCTTTAAATCTATTTGCACCATGTTTAATGTTTTCTAGATGCAAAGACAAATGTTACCAACACAAAGTTGTTAAATAGCATTCCCTTTCTGTCATGTTTTGCAATGGTGATACTCTACATTATTCTTCAATTCACTGTGCAAATATTTTTATATAAAACAAAGGATAGCAAGAAAACGATAACTGTGGCATGCAAAAAACATTGAAATTATTTTAAAATGGCATTCAACTTCACACAAAGGATAGCAATAGAATGAAAACAGTGGCATTAAAAATACATTGACTTGATTTTAAAATTACATTCGACTTCATACAAAGGATATCAAGATAATGAAAACAGTGGCATTAAAAATACATTGAAATGATTTTAAAATATGCATTCAACTTCACACAAAGCATAGCAAGAGAATTAAAACAGTGGCATTAAAAATACATTAACATGGTTTTAAAATGGCATTTGACTTCACACAAAGGATTGCAAGAGAATGAAAATAGTGGCATTAAAAATACATTGAAATTATTTTAAAATGGCATTCAACTTCACACAAAGGATAGCAAGAGAATGAAAACAGTGGCATTAAAAATACATTGACATGATTTTAAAATGGCATTTGATTTTGTGCAGGTTCACCAGCTGTAATAAAGGCAGGTGTAATAAATGCAGGTGCATTGTTTGTGCAATTCAATACATTACTTATGCACAACACATGAGTATTTAGGTATGGCTGAAATCTGAACTCTGATTTTCTGTGTTTGTATGGCAGCATCGTGGAGGCTTAAAAGGTCAGTAATTATCTATTTTTTAAAATAACAGATTAGCACTGTTTTCATTCTGTTGCTATCCTTTGTTGGAAGTAGAATGCCATTTTAAAGTCATTTCTATGTATTTTGCATGCCACTGTTTTCCTTTGTGCTTGCAAAATACATTGAAATTACTTGGCATTCTCAATTCCACAACGGATAACAAGACATTTTTAACGGTTGCACAAATTATTGCATATCATAATGTTCTACATTGCATTCTCTTTCTAAGTTATGTTTGCCAATGTTAATACACCACATTGTTCTTTAATATGGTATCTCAAAAACACAGTAATCACTGACCTTTTAAGCCTCCACAACACTGCCATCCAAACACAGAAAATCAGACTTATGATTCCAACCATAGCTAAATACTCATGTGTTGTGCATAAGTCATTTACAGATAGATTACGAGTTTTGAGCACTATAGGGATTTTAATGACTGCCACAAAAGCGGCGTTATTTCACCTCCCTATAGCGCTGGTATTACGAGTTTTAAAAAAGCAGGCTTGCGTGGGTGAAATGGTTGTGTTGAGCTCCATACCGCACCAAAAACAAGTGCTGCTTTGACGGTCTTGTGCACGATTTCCCCATAGACATCAATGGGGAGAGCCAGCAATAAAAAAAAAGCCTAAAACATGTGATCGCGGAAACAAAAGCTCCGTAACGCAGCCCCATTGATGTATATGGGGAAAAAGAAAATATGTTTAAACCTAACATAAACCCTATGTCTAAACACCCCTAATCTGCTGCCCCCAACATCGCCGCCACCTACATAATGTTATTAACCCCTAATCTGCCGCCCCCAACATCACCACCACCTAAAACATGTTTTAACCCCCAATCTGCTGCCTCCAACATCACTGCCACCTACATAATGTTATTAACCCCTAAGCTGCCATCCCCAACATCGCCGCTACCTACATAATGTTATTAACCGATAATCTGCCACCCCAACATTGCCGCCACCTACATAAAATTATTAACCCCTAATCTGCCGCTCCCGATGTCGCCGCCACTATACTAAAGTTATTAACCCCTAAACCTCTGGCCTCCCACATCACTACCACTTAATAAATCCATTAACCCCTAAACCTAACCCTAACGTAACCCTAACCCTAACATAACCCTACGTCTAACCCTAACACCTACTAACTTTAACATAATAAAAATATAGCTAAATTAAATTTACAATTATTAACTAAATAAACCTATTAACCCCTAAACCACATCGCAACAAGCTAAATTAAACTATATTAACCCCTAAACCTAACCCTAAACCTAACCCTACCCCTCCTAACTTTAACATAATTAAAATAGAACTAATCTAAAAAGTTACAATTATTAGCTAAATAATACCTATTTAAAACTAAATACTTACCTATGAAATAAATCCTAACCTAGCTGCAATATAACTAATAGTTATATTGTATCTACCTTAGGTTTTTTTTTTATTTCACAGGTAAGTTTGTATTTATTTTAACTAGGTAGACTAGTAAGTAAATAGTTATTAACTATTTAATAACTACCTAGTTAAAATAAATACAAACTTACCTGTGAACTAAAGCCCTGCCTTACACTAAAACCTAAAATTACTAAAAATAAAAATAACTAAATTACATAAAAAAACAAACACTAAATTACAAAAAATAAGAAACAAATTATCAAAAATAAAAAAGAATTACACTTTATCTATTAGCCCTATCAAAATAAAAAAGGCCCCCAAAATAAAAAAACCTAGCCTTCAATAAACTACCAATAGCCCTTAAAAGGGCCTTTTGTGGGGCATTGCCCCAACGAAATCAGCTCTTTTATCTGTAAAAAAAAAAATACAAACACCCCCCCAACAGTAAAACCCACCACCCCCACAACCAACCCCCCAAATAAAATAACTATCTAAAAAAAACTAAGCTCCCCATTGCCCTGAAAAGGGCATTTGTATGGGCATTGGCATTTAACTCTTTTACATGCCCAGGCCTTAAACTAAAAATAAAACCCACCCAAAAAACCCTTAAAAAAAACCTAACACTAACCCCTGACAATTCACTTACATTTATTGAAGTCCCGCTTGAAGGATCCATCCAGCCAGCAGGAAGTCTTCATCCAGACGGCCTCTTCGATCTTCATCCAGCCGGCGAAGTCCTCATCCAGGTGGCAAGAAGTCTTCATCCAGGCGGCATCTTCTATCTTCATCCATCCGGTGTGGAGCGGGTCCATCCTGAAGACATCCGACACAGAGCATCCTCTTCATATGGTCGCTGCCATAAACTGGAACTTCAAGCAAGACGTCATCCAAGATGGAATCCCTTGCATTCCTATTGGCTGAAAGATTTCAATCAGCCAATAGGATTAGAGATGCTAAAAACCTATTGGTTGATCCAATCAGCTAATAGGATTTGAGCAGCTTTAATCCTATTGGCTGATTGAAATATTTCAGCCAATAGGAATGCAAAGGACGCCATCTTGGATGACATCACTTGCATTGAAGTTCCAGTTTAAGGCGGCGACCATATGAAGAGGATGCTCTACGCTGGATGTCTTCAGGATGGACCTGCTCAATGCTGGATGAATGAAGTTAGAAGATGCAGTCTTGATGAAGACTTCTTACTGCCTGGATGAGAACTTCACTGGCTGGATAAAGATCGAAGAGGCCACCTGGATGAAGACTACTTGCCAGCTGGATGGATCCTTCAAGCGGGACTTCAATAACTGTAATTGGATCGTCAGGGTTTAGTGTTAGTTTTATTTAAGTTTTTTTTTGGTGGGTTTTATTTTTAGTTTAAGGTCTGGGCATGTAAACAAGCTAAATGCCCTTTTAAGTGCAATGCCCATACAAATGTCCTTTTCAGGGCAATGGGGAGCTTATTTTTTTTAGATAGTTATTTTATTTGGGGGGGTTGGTTGTGGGGGTGGTGGGTTTTACTGTTGGGGGGTGTTTGTATTTTTTTTTACAGGTAAAAGATCTGATTTCTTTGGGGCAATGAACCACAAAAGGCACTTTTAAGGGCCATTGGTAGTTTATTGTAGGCTAGGGTTTTTTATGTAGGGGGGGCTTTTTTATTTTGATAGGGCTATTCGATTAGGCTATTAGATTAGGTGCAATTTTTTTTGATAATTTGTTTCTTATTTTTCATAATTTAGTATTTGTTTTTGTAACTTAGTTATTTTTTTGTAATTAGATCCTTTTTGTAATTTTTAGAGTTGTGTTAGGATTTTTTTAATGTGTAGTTTAGTTTAATTTAATTGCACGTTATTTTAATTGTAGTTTAATAATTATCTTAGTTTAATTGTTATTTGAAAATTATTTTATTTAATTTGACAGGTAAGTTTTAATTTAATTTAAGATAGGGAAACTGTAATTTTAAAATAAAGTTAGGGAGTCATTAGGTTTAGGGTTTAATAGTTTATTTTAGTATATTTCGTTGTGGGGGGCTTGTGGTTTAGGGGTTAATAGGTTTATTATAGCGGCGGTGTGGGCAGACAGCAGATTAGGGGTTAACAAGATTTCAATAGTGTTTGTGATGCAGGAGGGCAGCGGTTTAGGGGTTAATAGGTTTATTATAGTGGCGATGATGTCGGTTAGCGGTGGAATAGGGGTTAATACATTTTAATAGTGGCGGCGATGTCCGGAGCAGCATATTAGGGGTTAATAAATTTATTATAGTGTTTGCAATGCAGGAGGGCCTCGGTTTAGGGGTTAATAGGTAGTTTATGGGTGTTAGTGTACTTTTTAACACTTTATTTATGAGTTTTATGGTACAGCTTTGTAGCATAGAACTCATAACTGCTGACTTTAGATGGCGGTATGGCTCTTGTAAGTATAGGGTGTACCACTCACTTTTTGGCCTTCCAGGCAAACTCGTAATACCGGCACTATGGGAGTCCCATTGAAAAAGGACTTTTTAAAAGTGTGTTACTGATGTTGCGTGACTGGCGAAAAGGTGTGCGGTACACATATACCTACAAGACTTGTAATAGCAGCATTAGGAAAAAAGTAGTGTTATGGGCCATAGCACTGCTTTTTCAATCATAATGCCAAACTCGTATTCTAGCTGTTAAATTGCCCAAACAATACACCTGCATTTATTACAGCTGGTAAACTCACCTGGATGATCTAATTCTATACATATTAATTTAGACACAACATTCTGCTTGTCACATGACGCAATAATACCGAAATTCTGTCAAACGTGATGCATAAATTATTTAATCAATTTGCTTGTCAAATTATGCAATAATACCGAAATTGGTCAATCGATGTGCATAAACTATTCAATCAATTTGCTCATCAAATGATGCAATAATATTGAAATTCTGCATGTCATTCGTTATGTAATGTGTTGCGCATCTTTTATTCAATTGCTGAAATCATTCACAGCTGTAGAACTTGACATTATAAAAAGGGCTTTCAATCACTTCATTTCATTATTATTTTGAGCATGGACATAATAAATGCTTTACAGTTTGTCCTGTTTTTAAGGAGACACAGGGAAAGATGGGTGTTGATGGCTGCGGTTGTGCGACAATGAAGACGCCAGCAGATGCCGTAGATTTTGACTAAATAGAGCCTCTATTGAGAGGCTCTATGTCAAAATCAAGGACTCTCTCGAGCCACTCACTGCAAGGACTAGGGCAATCCCTGGGATGGTGAAATTACTATTGGTCCTCTATTTTTTGGCAACTGGATCATTCCAGGCTGTGGCAGGTCTAGGCGTAGGTATGAGCCAGGCAACCTTCTCACGTCATCTGAAGGTTGTCCTGAATGCCTTGCACCAATGCCTAGTCCATCATGTCCACTTCCCAAATACAAATGTTTACAGTGCAACATACATTATTTTATTTATTCATATTTACTTTACTATATACTTTTTAATCCAAAAGATGCTATATTTTGGATTATGTTTTAGCAAGAATTGTGATTTGAATATCTACAAAATAATATTTTATATCACCATCTTGTCATTGATTGAAAGTGGTTAATTTTGTTGATCTTGCAATTGTTCAATGTAAAGTTTTTGAAAAACAGATGTTTATTAAAATATCTTCAAATAAATTTTTTTTGGGTGTACCCTTGACTTTGTTTTTATTTTTAAAGTTATAGCAATACCATTTTTAACTCTGTGTTTACCTTCTAGCTAGGCTTTTGCAAACTGCCCCCTTAATTCAGTTTTTTTAGACAGATTTGCATTTTAGCCAAACACTTCTTTAAAAATGTCTTTATGATTTTTCAATATTGTACTTGCGCTCAAGCCTGTCTGTGCTTAAAGGGACAGTCAACACCAGAAATCTTTTATTTTAAAATATAGGTAATTCCTTTTATTAACCATTCCCTAGTTTAGCATTACCATCACTGTTATAATTATATAATTTATACCTTTGTGATTAACTTTTATCTAAGCATATTCTGACAGGCTCCTGATCAAATGACATTTTATTTATTATGTATTGATTTTTATTTTAGGAAATTAGTGGAGTGTCTACCAGAGAGAATGCTCTCTTCAGCTTAGATGCTTTGTTATTCAAAAAAACATAGCTGAAGAACAAATATAAATTGTTAATATTTGAGAATTATATTTTTTCTTGCTATTGCATGCTCTATCTGAGTTTTAAAATGACATACATTTACACAATTTAACAAAATTTCTAATTAATTTACTATCACATGCTATTCATGACTCCTCACATTAAAGTTATTAATTTACTGAACCTTTAATAGAAGTGATTTGCTGATGCCAAAGTCAATACTATATAATTTGTATTTATTTTTTAAATTTAAACCCAAAAATGTATGGTGTGGATAGACCCTTTAATAAGCAGAGAAAATTATATCTTACCCATGCATTGAATTTGAGCAACACTCATTTGTAACATTTGTATTATGTAATTAAAGTAATAACAAACAAACACATTTCTTATTTTTGAATATATTTTTATTCAAATATTGCCTTTTGTAAATAATAAAAAAAATATAATAACATACATACTAAAAAATAAATTATATTTAAAACAAAATAATATACTGAAACAAAATAAAAAACCTATTCTTTAATTTTTTTTTGGAGATGGAGACAGGGGGGGAGATCTCCCCCTTGTTGCCCTGATCCCGAACATTAAAAAGAGTTGACAATTAAAAATCCAGTTGTCTTTGTCTGCCCTCTCCCAATGATGTAGTTCTCCCTGCTCTACAGCTACCCTGGCCCTATCAACTTCTAATCGCTCCCTATCAAAATGTATCCTATCACTATCCCTCTGTCTTTCGTAAAAATCTATCCCTCTCCAATTCTAATCTTTCACCATCCCTCATTCTTTCATATGCAAATATTTCCCTCTCTAAATCTATTCTACCTTATTCTATTCTCCATCTTTCAATCTCTAAATCTAATCTTTCCCTATCTACTATAATGCCCCTCTCTAATTTCTACCCTGTGGCTCGATAATCTTAATGCCCCATGCAACTCATGCGTGTACTGCCTGGCCAGATTTAACATTTGACAAACTGCCTCATCATCAGTGATGGGAGGAAGTTCGTTGCCAGGATCAGCACGGCCATAAGCTGCTGGGGCACGAGCAACAGGTGCAGGAGGGCACCATGTTCCAGAGCAGCTGGGTCTTCTGGAGCAGGAGGGGCAGCACAAATGAGAGCCTTCATATCTGATTCTGGGATTCTGGATATTGGGTCTCTCCCAGGGACTCCTCCTCCTCCGACTCCACAATAGCTCTCATCTGTCGAACACAACCGGCGATCTCCTCCAAAACATTATGGGCATGTTCAATATCTAAAGAAATGTGAAGAAGAAGAAAAAATATTATAATCCCACATAATGTAAAGTGAAAGATTAAAGGCATATGAAAGTAAACATATCACTTCCATGATTCATATTGAGATTATAAATGTAAGACACTATTTTAACATGCACAATTACGATAGTTAATGTTATCTTAAAGGGATACTCCATCAAAGTTTGTAATACAAATGAAATGAATTAAAAACAGCATTTTAATTGTTGCTATATAAATGTTGAAACAAAAGTGTTTATTATAAAAGCTCTATTAGTTTCCAGACTGTATTTAAGTATTTACCATGCACCAGAATTTTCAACACAGCACTTGTTAAGAGAAACAATTTTTTTTAATAAAACTTTTTTTCTTAATAACTGACATGATACAAACCCCACTGGTGCTGTGAGAAGCTTCAGTATTGACAATCCTGTTGCACAGAAAATATCTTATTCTGAGCTACATGGACATGCATGTAAAACGTTAACAATTTAAAAAAGTTATTTTTTTGTTTGTGCATATATATATATATATATATATATATATATATATATATATATATATATATAATGCCAATGTTTGTATAGGTTAAATGAATATTCTATTCAAAATAGAAGGGTAATGATTCTGATAGAGCATGCAATTTGAAGGAACTTTCTAAATAAATCAATGAACATTTTTCCTTGGTTTCTCTGTTTAGATTGTTTTAAATGTACGCTTAGATGTTCTGTGTTTTTTTTAAGCACATAGGTAGAACTTGATGATTGGTGTTGAAATGTAGGCAAACAATAATCAATCAGGTGATGATCCAAACCTTTGATTCCTTCTAAGTTTAAAGGGACATGAAAACAAAAAAATGTTCTTTCATGATTCAGCTAGAGAATACAATTTTAAACAACTATCTAATTTACTTCTATTATCTAATTTGTTTCATTCACTCGGTATGCTTTGTTGAATGAGCAGCAATGCACTACTGGTTGCTGACTGAACACATTGGTGAGCCAATGACAATCAGTATATATATGCAGCCACCAATCAACAGCTAGAACCTAGGTTGCAAATATAAAACTTTCAGAACAAGGATAACAAGGGAATGAAGCAAATTAAATAATAGAAGTAAATTTGAAAGTTGTTTAAAATTGTATTCTCTATCTGAATCAACAAAGTAAAGGTTTGGGTTTCATGTCCCTTTAAATTATTTTTTAAATAAAGATAATAATAGAAAGCAGAATATTTAACAATAGGAGAATTTATTGATGTATATATAAAATGCATGGTCTATGTAAATGACTAATATAATCTTTTAACTATACTATTCTTAGAAATAATATAAAAAGACAGATTATATCAACAATCAATGTAATTTAACATTCGTGTTTAAGACTGTGATATTCTTCAGTAATAACATTTTAACTTTAAACTTGTCATTGACTGTCCCGCTAATGTGAGCACACATAACATTAATGTTTGATCTTGTTTTTGTTACCTAAAGAGGAGATCGAAGATTTTGAAGGGTGTCCCAAAGCCCTTCGAACCTCAGCTGAAAAAAACAAATTTGTATATACAAAGTTAACAATCAATTTATAATCATATGAATAAGAGCATTTGAATTAAACAAAGTCTAACATTAAAAAACATACCTGTGGTTTGACCAGTGCTTGCTCCATCAGGGGTGCTGCACATAGTGTCAGGCTGTGTGGCCGCCGAGGAGAAGCTGTGACTGGATTCAGTATGGATACTGATGGCCAATGGGAGTGTGTCATCCCCACCAGTGACAGCAGCAGCAGCAGCTGTACCTGCAGCAGCAGCATTGGTTGATGCTGGAAAAAATATAAAAACAAGAAAACATGAGTACTAATATAATTGCATATCATAATGCCAATAAAACAAAAGGCCTATATTTTCTTTAAAACACTTTTGCGACATGAAGAAGGCATGTAACTTTAATTACCTGCCACCTTGTCAGTATCATTCCCAACCAAATCCAGACAGAGCGTTATATTTACCCCCTGCTTCTCCATCAGCTGAGTCTCGTATGAAAACAACTCAGCTGTATACGGCACGTCACTGTCTGTAGTACGTGCAGACTGTTTCTCCCTGGCCAGCTTAGCCTTCAAGATTCTCTTGATGTCTGAGAATCTCTTCTTACAGTGCTTCACCGATTTTGCATGAGCGCCTTCGGCAGAGACACTGTTAGCTATATCTCTCCAGATGTGTTGTTTTCTGGAGAGAAAGGTCTGTTTGGCTTTAGAACCAATTATAAAATTATAGTGCTCTAAAACCTGGGTAACTAAAATCCAATTCTGTTCAAAAGTAAATTGGATAATGCGCCCAGATTTTGTCTTTCCAGACGTCATATCAAAATAACAAAAATACAGTACAGAAAAGTCACAAGAAAAAACACCACAAAACCACAATAAGAAATACAGCTATCATCTAAGCTTTGTAGGACTTAATAGACTCCATTTTCATTCCCCTTTTATAGCTAGTCAATACGTAGACAATCAGCCATTAACAATTAGACAATCATCAATTAAAATGTGTTACAGTATTAGCATTATTGACGGTTATTCATTTATTTTAGTACATCCTATTAATAATGCCGTCATTGGTGACGCATATAATATTAAATGTTCAGATAAGTGATTTATTAAATGAGCTTGTTTTCATAATAAAATTAAGATTGTTATATAATTTATAACTTCTTCAATCAAATTAGTTAACATTAATTCAATATACTTATGTAAGTAAATAGACATGCATATTTGTTTTCCTGAATGAAAAATTAGCGGTGGATAAAAAATGTTACAAGATATAGTTTTCATTACTTAGTCAGTGGTGACGCATATTATATAATATGATTACAGTTTCAATGTGGATTACATAGCAATAGTCAAGAACACATGAAGAATATAATCCACCAATCAAATTTCTCTCTACTTGGGATAGTTGTGTCACACTTAAAAAAGAATTGATAGTGTAATTGTGAGTTTAAAATGGAGCGACCTCCAATTTTTACGGATGGCGAATTACTCATCCTGGTCTACGGGATGGACCGCTATTTTTCACGGAGGATAGAAAGAGTCCAGGGCATCCAACATGAGGATAGGGACCGCATCGCCTATGAGATGATGCTGCGGATGCGAAGGGTGTCCGGGATAAGGAGGTCACGTCAGAGTTGTCTCCGGAAGTTTTCGGACCTTCAGAGACGCGAAAAGGCTACCGGGCATTCTGATCACTCATTAGAGCCTGTAAGTAGCATTTATTATATTGTATATCATAATTATAAATTATGTATATTTCAGTGACGCAGAAAAAAAATCTAATTTTATTTCATGATAGAGCATTATATTTTAAATGACTGTAATGTAGTCCTATATATTTTATTTCATTCTGTTAATATCTTTACTTGAAAATACAAGAATATAAAGTTAGTTGCAGGCCCATTTTAATTTCAAAACATGAAATGTTTTTGCTGATTGTTGGCTCAATGGCAGCCACTAATTTGATGTCAGCCACCACTAAAAAAGTTATGTACAGGTTCATTAAACTCAAATTAGCTGCCTCCTTAGCTTATATACATTCTTTTTTAAATTAAGACAGCCATAGAAAGAAGAAAAAAATGATAATATTTGGTTAAAATATGTAAAAATATATATATTCTTTTATATATATATATATATAATTTTTATATATCTATATATCTATATATCTATATATCTATATATATATATATATATTTATATATATTTACTGTATATATATATATATATATATATATATATATATATATATATATATATACTGCATGTAAATATATATATATAAATATATTTGTGTGTTAAAGATAACACAAAAACTTTTCTTTTACTCATGTTTAGTGTTTGGCTGAAGCCATTTATTATCAATCAACTGTTTTTACTCTTTTTAAATCATAATGACAACAGAAACTACCCAAATGACCCTAATCAAAAGTTTACATACCCTGGTGATTTTGGCCTGATAACATGCACAATAAATGACACAAAGGGGTTTGAATGGCTATTAAAGGTAACCATTCTCACCTGTGATCTGTTTGCTTGTAATTAGTGTGTGTGTGTATAAAAGGTCAATGAGTTTCTGGATTCCTGACAGACCCTTGCATCTTTCATCCAGTGCTGCACTGACGTTTCTGGATTCTGAGTCATGGGGGAAAACAAGAAAAATGTAGTTGAACTGGAGAAAACAGGAAAGGAATATAAAAAGATATCCAAGGAATTGAGAATGTCAATCAGCAGTGTTCAAACTCTTATCATGAAGTGGAAAATGAGGGGTTCTGTTGAATCCAAACCACGGTCAGGTAGACCAACTAAAATTTCAGCCACAACTGCCAGGAAAAATTTTCGGGATGCAAAGAAAAACCCATAAATGACTTCAGGTGAAATACAGGACTCTCTGAAAACATGTGGTGTGGCTGTTTCAAGATGCACAATAAGGAGGCACTTGAAGAAAGATGGACTGCATGGTCGAGTTGCCAGAAGAAAGCCATTACTATGCAAATGCCACAAAGTATCCTGCTTACAATATGCCAAACAGCACAGAGACAAGCTGCAAACCTTCTGGCACAAAGTCATTTGGAATTATGAGACCAAAATTGAGCTTTTTGACCACAACCATAAAAGCTACATTTGGAGAGGAGTCAACAAGGCTATGATGAAAGGTACACCATTCCTACTGTGAAACACAGAGGTGGATTGCTGATGTTTTGGGGATGTGTGAGCTACAAAGGCACAGGAAATTCGGTCAGAATTGATGGCAAGATGAATGCAGTATGCTATAAAAAATTACTGGAGGAAAATTTGCATACATCAGCCTGGAAGCTTTGCATGGGACGTATTTGGACATTCCAACATGACAATGATCCTAAACACAAGACCAAGTCGACCTGTCATTGGCTACAGCCGAATAAAGTGAAGGTTCTGGGGTGGCCATCTCAGTCTCCTGACCTCAATATCATTGAGCCACTCTGGGGAGATCTCAAACATGCAGTTCATGCAAGACAGCCCAAGAATTTACAGGAACTGGATGCTTTTTGCCAGGAAGAATGGGCAGCTTTACCATCTGAGAAGATAAAGTGCCTCATCCACAAATACCACAAAAGACTACAAGCTGTCGTTGATGTTAAAGGGAGGCAATACACGGTATTAAGAACTGGGGTATGTAAACTTTTGATCAGGGTCATTTGGGTAGTTTCTGTTGTCATTATGAATTAAAAAGAGTAAGCACAGTTGATTGATAATAAATGGCTTCAGCCAAACACTAACCATGAGTGAAAGAAAAGTTTTTGTGTTATCATTCATATTCTCTGAAAAATGGCCAAGAAATCATAAATTCTGATAGGGTATGTAAACTTATGAGCACAACTTGTATATATATATGATTTCAAATAGGTTGTTAATTTCACCACAGGAAATAAAAAGATTGCATGCATTACAGCTGCAGATACATTACACAAAAGAAAAATATCACATGGATCTAATGTTGACATATAACTTTATATTTTCACAGATCTCAGGCGGAAGAGAGAAAGAATCCCCTGGTTCGTCAAGCCAGTGTCAATGACTATCCCTAGGAGCAACCGCTATTCTCCCTTGCTGCCATTGACACTGCTTGAGGGTAGTGATGTTGCAAATTGTTCGCGGCGAATAGTTCCTGGCGAACATAGTATGCGATGTTCTATCCGCTAGGCTAGTGTATTCAGTGTCCACTACAGTCCTGAAGGACTCATCTGATCTCTGCTGTAAGAACAGCACCCCAAAAAGCCCTTTTTAGGGCTAGAACATCAGTCTGATTTTTTTTTTCTTCTGTGTAATCTAATTGCAGTTGCCTGCCTGCCAGCGTGTGTGTCAGGCTCACAGCGTATACTGTGCCCACTTGCCCAGTGCCACCACTCATATCTGGCGTAACAGTAGTATACATTTAAAAAAAAAAAACTTTTTTGACTGTGAAATAATAACAGACAGCTGCCAGTACCCAAGATGGCCGCCAATAAGGCAGATGGGGAGGGTTAGAGAGCTGTTTTGGGGGGCATCAGGGAGGTTGGGGGCTAAGGGGGGATGCTACACCACAGCATATGTAAATATGCTAAAAAAAACTAATTTAAAAACCTTTTATTTTAGTACTTGCAGACTTTCTGCCAGTACTTAAGATGGCGGGGACAATTGTGGGGTGGGGGAGGGAAGGGAGCTGTTTGGAAAGGATAAGGGGGTCTGATGTGTCAGGTGGGAGGCTGATCTCTACACTAAAGCTAAAATTAACCCTGCAAGCTCCCTACAAACTACCTAATTAACCCCTTCACTGCTAGCAATAATAAACGTGTGATGTGCAGCAGCATTTAGCGGCCTTCTAATTACCAGAAAGCAACGCCAAAGCCATATAAGTCTGCTATAATGGCATGTCTGGCACACAGTGTTGGGGCAAGGGTCCATCTGACCACTGATACCTTGTCTGCAAAGCATGGTCAGGGCAGGTATATCACCTACACTAGTCACGAATATAGTCACTATCAAAGAAGATAGAGACTAAAAGAATGCACTTGGATAGCACTTCTGTTCCATGAAAATAACATTGAGACTCATATGGACCTTAAACAACCACTGCAGGTCAAGAGTTGAGAGAAAATATTAAAACATAACTTTTATTAACTTAACGTTTACTAAAAATGTGTACTGTGTAAGTGTGTGTATTTTTTAAAAACACATAGCAACTTTGCTCATAATAAAAGTGGCTTGTAATATTGGGTGAATAAATTTCTTTGGACTTGGAATATTCTTCTAGAGTATATATATCTTTAGTTGGTAATATCCATTTATCAAGTAACGAGTTGGCTTGTATCCTTCAATATTGTACACCACTTAGGGATTCAAGAACTCCACATGCCATCAATAGTGTATCAAATTAAGCAACCTTATGAATAATATAACTGTATGATTTTTAACTGTGTGGTACACAGGTATTTATTATTAATAAAAGTTTGTTGTTTACTGTTCCAATTTATCATTCAATGGGGTAACAGTATCACTTGAGATATTTTGTTCTCAGTTTACACATGTATTGTGTGCTTAGGACACTTGATGCAGCAAACTTTTTGCTTATTTTGGTTAATGTATGGCATGTAAAGGTGCTTGGTGTACTTTTGACACAACTTGTTTCAAAGATTTCAAGTTTGTGTTATTCAATTTTTTTATCAAAAAAAATTTTTTTGTTCTACTTCCATTACTCAAACAACCATAAAGATATGTTAACTACATTAGATTGTATAGTGTTTAAGATATATCTATATAAAATTTGTATTATCCTAACTGAGTTTTGACACTGTTAGTATTAGCGTCTGCTTTCAGTGATCTAATACGGTTAACAACAGATTTTTAAATACTATAATTTTGTTAACATTCAGTAATGAGCGGTTAGCAGTGTTAGCGTTATAATGTTAACATATACTATGCCAGTAGCATTTGCGCCTGGTTTGCCGCTGTAGTTTTTAGTTCTAGAAGTATACTTATTTAGGTAAATATATTGACAGTCTTATGCAATAGTTATCGGTTACAGCTATTATGCTGTTCAGATATAGCACGCTCTTTAATCTCGCTACTGAAAGATTTGTATTGTCCTAGCTTTGTTTTGACACTATAAGTATTGGCGTCTGCTTCCAGTGATCTTATACGGTTAACAACATATTCTTAAATAATATAATTTTGTTGACATTCAGTTATGAGCGGTTAGCAGTGTTAGCGTTATAATGTTAGCATATAATGTGCCAGTAGCATTTGCGCCTGGTTTGCCGCTGTAATTTTTAGTTGTAGAAGTATACTTATTTAGATATATGTATTTTGGCGGTCTTGTGCAATAGTTGACAGTTACAGCTCTTATGCTGTTCAGATATAGCACGCTCTTTAATCTCGTTACTGAAAACTGTATTCGTATTCCTTAAAGTTGGAATCTAGTCCAAATTGCCACTGTCTAAGTAAATTTATTTAAGTTAGCTATGCCATTAAAAAAAGGCTAAACAGGGTATTAACAGCTACCCTTCCCTAACATGTTTCGCCGATAGCGTTTCGGCTTTTTCAAAGGTGACGCGCGCTGGCGTCTCAGGGTATTTAAATGCATAGGCGGCAACCCATTGGCTGCATTTAGACCAATCCCAGTACTCTGAGGACTGAGAGGAGGCGTGATTAGACTTTGATTGACTTGAGCCATTGGAAACATATTAGTCGGACTTACGAAGGATCGCTTGAAGAGATGACAGACTAGAAGTGGCATTCAATGTGCTTTGAATGACAGAATTATCCTTTAATATTTGTTCCAACTGCGCTTGTATATCATCAAAAGATACATATAACATTCAAATGTGTTTTTATCGAATGTTTATAGAACTACTCCTTTCATTACCTTTCTATCAGGGAGGCATATATCATTAGAAATGTGTTTTCTGTTTTGTTCTTCTCAGCGGTGAATAGCAGAACAGATTATAGCATAATTGTGAATATTTATTTATTGAATAATCTATGGTTACAGTTTTTGAATTTTACCATATATTAACAGATCTTACTCTTGATGTTACAAATATATTTATATTGATTATCACCAAGGTTTTGCTTATATTCTTATAAATTTTTAGATTTTACCATATATTGACAGATCTTACTCTTGATGTTATGAATAAATTTATATTGATTATCACCAAGGTTTGGCTGTATTATTATAAAGCATCTAGTGTGCTTCTGAATAGTGAGTCATATGACTTACACTGAATTGAAAGGAGGTCAATGACTAATCTGGCATTAGAATTTACCTAAGAGCATAACTTGTACTTCTCTCATATTGAAAACTATTAAATCTTAAGATTGAGTGAATCTATACTGTCATGTCCTGTACAGTATTGATGTTGATATTGTGACTGAATGCTGTGGAAAAAGTTTTGTATATATTAACTCAAAAAGAGATTAAATGAATTGGTACTAAAGTATTTAGGTTAGTGTGGTCTGGGATCAAGTTACTGATTGGCAAATCTGCAACAACATATATTTTATATAATTTAAAATAATTTTAATAATTTAAAACATTATGTGTTTCGGGGTTGATATGTGAAATATAAACAACCAAAGATAGTGTTAGAAAATAAATGGTGGAGTGTGATCATCTTGTAAATTGGGGTCTAAGGGGAGCATGGAGCCCAGTGACATAGGTACTGGACTGGTGAGGTACTATAAAACATAAAGGGGGAATTAATTAATTAAGGTCCACTCTGAAGTAGAGTGAGAGTGGTGATATAGGAATGAGCATGAGCTGACATGACCTATTAATTTGTAAGGAAGATGACGGCTCCCTGAATACAGATCTGTATTGAAAAGAAACAGCTACAAACAATGTCCTATTTGCCACAAGCGCCCATGCACCAAACACTACAAAATCCTTACCAATTGGAGAATTCTTGAGACTTAGGAGAAACTGCTCACAAGATACAACCTTCAAGATAAGAGCTGCAGAACTGGAAAAACGTCTACTCCTAAGGTGATACAGCAAAAGATCGATCCGCGTAGCCAAAACGAGAGCATTAAAAACTGCTAGATCTGAGTTACTAAAAACAAAAACCAGGTGATAACAAAACCAGACTAGTACTCACGTATAATCAGCAAACACAACAAATTGTGAATATAATCAACAATAACTGGTATATACTACAAGCGGACCCCCTCTTAAAGAACAGAGTCCAACTCAGCTGAGGGGACAGAGTCCAACTCAGCTACCGTAGAAATAGAAATTTAAAAGAAATGCTGAGCCCCAGTCACTTTGTACAAAAAAACAGTAAAACGAGACCACCAGAAAGAGGTTCATATTTATGTGGAAACTGCTCCTCATGTGGCAATATGACCAAAAAGAAATCCATCATTGACAGGTTTGGGAAAAACCATCAAATTAAGAGTTATATCAATTGCAATTCTAGTGGAGTCATCCATGCTCTACAATGCACATGCCCCAAATTATATATTGGGATGACGACTAGAACTGTACACACCCGTCTGATGGAACACTTGCGAAACATCCGTAATGCCCCCAAAGATCTATCTAAAAACAAGAAAATCACGTCCGTAGCTTCGCATTTCCTTAAATACCACCAATCCAAAACCTCTGAATTAAAATGCTTTGGAATTCAGAAGATATCCTTAGGACTAAGAGGAGGAGACTTGGAAACATCTCTACTTAAGGCAGAAGCAAAATGGATATATTTAATGGACAGCGTATATCCCAAAGGCATGAATGAACAGAACAATTATTCTATGTTCATATGAAGGATTAGAATATTACTAACAAAGGAAATAATACCAATTGCTACAAACAAACATCACAGCACCCAGTGCATATAAAAGAGATGCAAATTACAACTGATGAATAATGGGTTTAATACCAAGCAGTAAATCTAACACCTTACAATAGAAAGATGCATAACACTCACTCTCAAAACAAAGAGAATTTAAACCTCCTAATTTCACTTATAAATGTATCTGTCTAAACGTTAGTATAGAAGAGACACTACATACAATGGTTAATAGACAAAAAAAATTCATTATATAAAAAAAAATAAAAAATGTTTTTTATCACTTTCTCCACCACCACACGTGTGTATTTTTTCCCCCTTTTTGCATCACCTTTATCCACGCTTGTCATGTCAGCTCATGCTCATTCCTATATCACCACTCTCACTCTACTTCAGAGTGGACCTTAATTAATTAATTCCCCCTTTATGTTTTATAGTACCTCACCAGTCCAGTACCTATGTCACTGGGCTCCATGCTCCCCTTAGACCCCAATTTACAAGATGATCACACTCCACCATTTATTTTCTAACACTATCTTTGGTTGTTTATATTTCACATATCAACCCCAAAACACATAATGTTTTAAATTATTAAAATTATTTTAAATTATATAAAATATATGTTGTTGCAGATTTGCCAATCAGTCACTTGATCCCAGACCACACTAACCTAAATACTTTAGTACCAATTCATTTAATCTCTTTTTGAGTTAATATATACAAAACTTTTTCCACAGCATTCAGTCACAATATCAACATCAATACTGTCCAGGACATGACAGTATAGATTCACTCAATCTTAAGATTTAATAGTTTTCAATATGAGAGAAGTACAAGTTATGCTCTTAGGTAAATTCTAATGCCAGATTAGTCATTGACCTCCTTTCAATTCAGTGTAAGTCATATGACTCACTATTCAGAAGCACACTAGATGCTTTATAATAATACAGCCAAACCTTGGTGATAATCAATATAAATTTATTCATAACATCAAGAGTAAGATCTGTCAATATATGGTAAAATCTAAAAATTTATAAGAATATAAGCAAAACCTTGGTGATAATAAATATAAATATATTTGTAACATCAAGAGTAAGATCTGTTAATATATGGTAAAATTCAAAAACTGTAACCATAGATTATTCAATAAATAAATATTCACAATTATGCTATAATCTGTTCTGCTATTCACCGCTGAGAAGAACAAAACAGAAAACACATTTCTAATGATATATGCCTCCCTGATAGAAAGGTAATGAAAGGAGTAGTTCTATAAACATTCGATAAAAACACATTTGAATGTTATATGTATCTTTTGATGATATACAAGCGCAGTTGGAACAAATATTAAAGGATAATTCTGTCATTCAAAGCACATTGAATGCCACTTCTAGTCTGTCATCTCTTCAAGCGATCCTTCGTAAGTCCGACTAATATGTTTCCAATGGCTCAAGTCATTCAAAGTCTAATCACGCCTCCTCTCAGTCCTCAGAGTACTGGGATTGGTCTAAATGCAGCCAATGGGTTGCCGCCTATGTATTTAAATACCCTGAGACGCCGGCGCGCGTCACCTTTGAAAAAGCCGAAACGCTATCGGCGAAACATGTTAGGGAAGGGTAGCTGTTAATACCCTGTTTAGCCTTTTTTTAATGGCATAGCTAACTTAAATAAATTTACTTAGACAGTGGCAATTTGGACTAGATTCCAACTTTAAGGAATACGAATACAGTTTTCAGTAACGAGATTAAAGAGCGTGCTATATCTGAACAGCATAAGAGCTGTAACTGTCAACTATTGCACAAGACCGCCAAAATACATATATCTAAATAAGTATACTTCTACAACTAAAAATTACAGCGGCAAACCAGGCGCAAATGCTACTGGCACATTATATGCTAACATTATAACGCTAACACTGCTAACCGCTCATAACTGAATGTCAACAAAATTATATTATTTAAGAATATGTTGTTAACCGTATAAGATCACTGGAAGCAGACGCCAATACTTACAGTGTCAAAACATAGCTAGGACAATACAAATCTTTCAGTAGCGAGATTAAAGAGCGTGCTATATCTGAACAGCATAATAGCTGTAACCGATAACTATTGCATAAGACTGTCAATATATTTACCTAAATAAGTATACTTCTAGAACTAAAAACTACAGCGGCAAACCAGGCGCAAATGCTACTGGCATAGTATATGTTAACATTATAACGCTAACACTGCTAACCGCTCATTACTGAATGTTAACAAAATTATAGTTTCTTTCATGTAATTAACAAGAGTCCATGAGCTAGTGACGTATGGGATATACATTCCTACCAGGAGGGGCAAAGTTTCTCAAACCTTAAAATGCCTATAAATACACCCCTCACCACACCCACAAATCAGTTTTACAAACTTTGCCTCCAAGGGAGGTGGTGAAGTAAGTTTGTGCTAGATTCTACGTTGATATGCGCTCCGCAGCAAGTTGGAGCCCGGTTTTCCTCTCAGCGTGCAGTGAATGTCAGAGGGATGTGAAGAGAGTATTGCCTATTGAATGCAGTGATCTCCTTCTACGGGGTCTATTTCATAAGGTTCTCTGTTATCGGTCGTAGAGATTCATCTCTTACCTCCCTTTTCAGATCGACGATATACTCTTATATTTACCATTACCTCTACTGATTCTCGTTTCAGTACTGGTTTGGCTTTCTACAAAACATGTAGATGAGTGTCCTGGGGTAAGTAAGTCTTATTTTCTGTGACACTCTAAGCTATGGTTGGGCACTTTATTTATAAAGTTCTAAATATATGTATTCAAACATTTATTTGCCTTGACTCAGAATGTTCAACTTTCCTTATTTTCAGACAGTCAGTTTCATATTTGGGATTATGCATTGAATTATCATATTTTTCTTACCTCAAAAATTTGACTTTTTTCCCTGTGGGCTGTTAGGCTCGCGGGGGCTGAAAATGCTTCATTTTATTGCGTCATTCTTGGCGCGGACTTTTTTGGCGCAAAAATTATTTTCCGTTTCCGGCGTCATACGTGTCGCCGGAAGTTGCGTCATTTTTTGACGTTATTTTGCGCCAAAAATGTCGGCGTTCCGGATGTGGCGTCTTTTTTGGCGCCAAAAGCATTTAGGCGCCAAATAATGTGGGCGTCTTATTTGGCGCTAAAAAATATGGGCGTCGCTTTTGTCTCCACATTATTTCAGTCTCATTTTTCATTTGCTTCTGGTTGCTAGAAGCTTGATATTTGGCATTCTTTCCCATTCCTGAAACTGTCTTATAAGGAATTTGATCTATTTTGCTTTATATGTTGTTTTTTCTCTTACATATTGCAAGATGTCTCACGTTGCATCTGAGCCAGAAGATACTACAGGAAAATCACTGCCTGCTGGATCTACCAAAGCTAAGTGTATCTGCTGTAAACTTTTGGTAGCTATTCCTCCAGCTGTTGTTTGTAATAATTGTCATGACAAACTTGTTAAAGCAGATAATATTTCCTTTAGTAATGTACCATTGCCTGTTGCAGTTCCCTCAACATCTAAGGTGCAGAATGTTCCTGATAACATAAGAGATTTTGTTTCTGAATCCATAAAGAAGGCTTTGTCTGTTATTTCTCCTTCTAGTAAACGTAAAAAGTCTTTTAAATCTTCTCTCTCTACAGATGAATTTTTAAATGAACACCATCATTCTGATTCTTTGGACTCTTCTGGTTCAGAGGATTCTATCTCAGAGATTGATGCTGATAAATCTTCATATTTATTTAAGATGGAATTTATTCGCTCTTTACTTAAAGAAGTACTAATTGCTTTAGAAATAGAGGATTCTAGTCCTCTTTATACTAATTCTATACGTTTGGATAAGGTTTTTAAAGCTCCTGCGGTTATTCCAGAAGTTTTTCCTGTTCCTAATGCTATTTCTGCAGTAATTTCCAAAGAATGGGATAAATTGGGTAATTCATTTACTCCTTCTAAACGTTTTAAGCAATTATATCCTGTTCCGCCTGACAGGTTAGAATTTTGGGACAAAATCCCTAAAGTTGATGGGGCTATTTCTACCCTTGCTAAACGTACTACCATTCCTACGTCAGATGGTACCTCGTTTAAGGATCCTTTAGATAGAAAAATTGAATCTTTTCTAAGAAAAGCTTATCTGTGTTCAGGTAATCTTCTTAGACCTGCTATATCATTGGCTGATGTTGCTGCAGCTTCAACTTTTTGGTTGGAAACTCTAGCGCAACAAGTAACAAATCGTGATTCTCATGATATTATTATTCTTCTCCAGCATGCTAATAATTTTATCTGTGATGCCATTTTTGATATTATTAGAGTTGATGTTAGGTTTATGTCTCTGGCTATCTTAGCCAGAAGAGCTTTATGGCTTAAGACTTGGAATGCTGATATGGCTTCTAAATCAACTCTACTTTCCATTTCTTTCCAGGGAAACAAATTATTTGGTTCTCAGTTGGATTCTATTATTTCAACTGTTACTGGTGGGAAAGGAACTTTTTTACCACAGGATAAAAAATCTAAAGGTAAAAACAGGGCTAACAATCGTTTTCGTTCCTTTCGTTTCAACAAAGAACAAAAGCCTGATCCTTCGTCCTCAGGAGCAGTTTCAGTTTGGAAACCATCTCCAGTCTGGAATAAATCCAAGCCTGCTAGAAAGGCAAAGCCTGCTTCTAAGTTCACATGAAGGTACGGCCCTCATTCCAGTTCAGCTGGTAGGGGGCAGGTTACGTTTTTTCAAAGAAATTTGGATCAATTCTGTTCACAATCTTTGGATTCAGAACATTGTTTCAGAAGGGTACAGAATTGGTTTCAAGATGAGACCTCCTGCAAAGAGATTTTTTCTTTCCCGTGTCCCAATAAATCCAGTGAAAGCTCAAGCATTTCTGAATTGTGTTTCAGATCTAGAGTTGGCTGGAGTAATTATGCCAGTTCCAGTTCCGGAACAGGGGATGGGGTTTTATTCAAATCTCTTCATTGTACCAAAGAAGGAGAATTCCTTCAGACCAGTTCTGGATCTAAAATTATTGAATCGTTATGTAAGGATACCAACGTTCAAGATGGTAACTGTAAGGACTATATTGCCTTTTGTTCAGCAAGGGAATTATATGTCCACAATAGATTTACAGGATGCATATCTGCATATTCCGATTCATCCAGATCATTATCAGTTCCTGAGATTCTCTTTTCTAGACAAGCATTACCAATTTGTGGCTCTACCGTTTGGCCTTGCTACAGCTCCAAGAATTTTCACAAAGATTATCGGTGCCCTTCTGTCTGTAATCAGAGAACAGGGTATTGTGGTATTTCCTTATTTGGACGATATCTTGGTACTTGCTCAGTCTTTACATTTAGCAGAGTCTCATACGAATCGACTTGTGTTGTTTCTTCAAGATCATGGTTGGAGGATCAATTTACCAAAAAGTTCTTTGATTCCTCAAACAAGGGTAACCTTTCTGGGTTTCCAGATAGATTCAGTGTCCATGACTCTGTCTTTAACAGACAAGAGACGTCTAAAATTGATTACAGCTTGTCGAAACCTTCAGTCTCAATCATTCCCTTCGGTAGCCTTATGCATGGAAATTCTAGGTCTTATGACTGCTGCATCGGACGCGATCCCCTTTGCTCGTTTTCACATGCGACCTCTTCAGCTCTGTATGCTGAACCAATGGTGCAGGGATTACAAGAAGATATATCAATTAATATCTTTAAAACCGATTGTTCGACACTCTCTAACGTGGTGGACAGATCACCATCGTTTAATTCAGGGGGCTTCTTTTGTTCTTCCGACCTGGACTGTAATTTCAACAGATGCAAGTCTCACAGGTTGGGGAGCTGTGTGGGGATCTCTGACGGCACAAGGAGTTTGGGAATCTCAGGAGGTGAGATTACCGATCAATATTTTGGAACTCCGTGCAATTTTCAGAGCTCTTCAGTTTTGGCCTCTTCTGAAGAGAGAATCGTTCATTTGTTTTCAGACAGACAATGTCACAACTGTGGCATACATCAATCATCAAGGAGGGACTCACAGTCCTCTGGCTATGAAAGAAGTATCTCGAATTTTGGTTTGGGCGGAATCCAGCTCCTGTCTAATCTCTGCGGTTCATATCCCAGGTGTAGACAATTGGGAAGCGGATTATCTCAGTCGCCAAACGTTGCATCGGGGCGAATGGTCTCTTCACCCAGAGGTATTTCTTCAGATTGTTCAAATGTGGGGGCTCCCAGAGATAGATCTGATGGCCTCTCATCTAAACAAGAAACTTCCCAGGTATCTGTCCAGATCCCGGGATCCTCAAGCGGAGGCAGTGGATGCATTATCACTTCCTTGGAAGTATCATCCTGCCTATATCTTTCCGCCTCTAGTTCTTCTTCCAAGAGTAATCTCCAAGATTCTGAGGGAATGCTCGTTTGTTCTGCTAATAGCTCCGGCATGGCCTCACAGGTTTTGGTATGCGGATCTTGTCCGGATGGCATCTTGCCAACCATGGACTCTTCCGTTAAGACCAGACCTTCTGTCGCAAGGTCCTTTTTTCCATCCGGATCTGAAATCCTTAAATTTAAAGGTATGGAGATTGAACGCTTGATTCTTGGTCAAAGAGGTTTCTCTGACTCCGTGATTAATACTATGTTACAGGCTCGTAAATCTGTATCTCGAGAGATATATTATAGAGTCTGGAAGACTTATATTTCTTGGTGTCTTTCTCCTCATTTTTCTTGGCATTCTTTTAGAATACCGAGAATTTTACAGTTTCTTCAGGATGGTTTAGATAAGGGTTTGTCCGCAAGTTCTTTGAAAGGACAAATCTCCGCTCTTTCTGTTCTTTTTCACAGAAAGATTGCTATTCTTCCTGATATTCATTGTTTTGTACAAGCTTTGGTTCGTATAAAACCTGTCATTAAGTCAATTTCTCCTCCTTGGAGTTTGAATTTGGTTCTGGGAGCTCTTCAAGCTCCTCCGTTTGAACCTATGCATTCATTGGACATTAAATTACTTTCTTGGAAAGTTTTGTTCCTTTTGGCCATCTCTTCTGCTAGAAGAGTTTCTGAATTATCTGCTCTTTCTTGTGAGTCTCCTTTTCTGATTTTTCATCAGGATAAGGCGGTGTTGCGAACTTCTTTTGAATTTTTACCTAAAGTTGTGAATTCCAACAACATTAGTAGAGAAATTGTGGTTCCTTCATTATGTCCTAATCCTAAGAATTCTAAGGAGAAATCGTTGCATTCTTTGGATGTTGTTAGAGCTTTGAAATATTATGTTGAAGCTACAAAATCTTTCCGTAAGACTTCTAGTCTATTTGTTATCTTTTCCGGTTCTAGGAAAGGCCAGAAAGCTTCTGCCATTTCTTTGGCATCTTGGTTGAAATCTTTAATTCATCTTGCCTATGTTGAGTCGGGTAAAATTCCGCCTCAGAGAATTACAGCTCATTCTACTAGGTCAGTATCTACTTCCTGGGCGTTTAGGAATGAAGCTTCGGTTGACCAGATCTGCAAAGCAGCAACTTGGTCCTCTTTGCATACTTTTACTAAATTCTACCATTTTGATGTATTTTCTTCTTCTGAAGCAGTTTTTGGTAGAAAAGTTCTTCAGGCAGCGGTTTCAGTTTGAATCTTCTGCTTATGTTTTTCGTTAAACTTTATTTTGGGTGTGGATTATTTTCAGCAGGAATTGGCTGTCTTTATTTTATCCCTCCCTCTCTAGTGACTCTTGTGTGGAAAGATCCACATCTTGGGTAGTCATTATCCCATACGTCACTAGCTCATGGACTCTTGTTAATTACATGAAAGAAAACATAATTTATGTAAGAACTTACCTGATAAATTCATTTCTTTCATATTAACAAGAGTCCATAAGGCCCACCCTTTTTTGTGGTGGTTATGATTTTTTTGTATAAAGCACAATTATTCCAATTCCTTATTTTATATGCTTCGCACTTTTTTTCTTATCACCCCACTTCTTGGCTATTCGTTAAACTGATTTGTGGGTGTGGTGAGGGGTGTATTTATAGGCATTTTAAGGTTTGAGAAACTTTGCCCCTCCTGGTAGGAATGTATATCCCATACGTCACTAGCTCATGGACTCTTGTTAATATGAAAGAAATGAATTTATCAGGTAAGTTCTTACATAAATTATGTTATTTAAAAATCTGTTGTTAACCGTATTAGATCACTGAAAGCAGACGCTAATACTAACAGTTTCAAAACTCAGTTAGGATAATACAAATTTTATATAGATATATCTTAAACACTATACAATCTAATGTAGTTAACATATCTTTATGGTTGTTTGAGTAATGGAAGTAGAACAAAAAAAAAAATTTTTGATAAAAAAAATTGAATAACACAAACTTGAAATCTTTGAAACAAGTTGTGTCAAAAGTACACCAAGCACCTTTACATGCCATACATTAACCAAAATAAGCCAAAAGTTTGCTGCATCAAGTGTCCTAAGCACACAATACATGTGTAAACTGAGAACAAAATATCTCAAGTGATACTGTTACCCCATTGAATGATAAATTGGAACAGTAAACAACAAACTTTTATTAATAATAAATACCTGTGTACCACACAGTTAAAAATCATACAGTTATATTATTCATAAGGTTGCTTAATTTGATACACTATTGATGGCATGTGGAGTTCTTGAATCCCTAAGTGGTGTACAATATTGAAGGATACAAGCCAACTCGTTACTTGATAAATGGATATTAACAACTAAAGATATATATACTCTAGAAGAATATTCCAAGTCCAAAGAAATTTATTCACCCAATATTACAAGCCACTTTTATTATGAGCAAAGTTGCTATGTGTTTTTAAAAAATACACACACTTACACAGTACACATTTTTAGTAAACGTTAAGTTAATAAAAGTTATGTTTTAATATTTTCTCTCAACCCTTGACCTGCAGTGGTTGTTTAAGGTCCATATGAGTCTCAATGTTATTTTCATGGAACAGAAGTGCTATCCAAGTGCATTCTTTTAGTCTCTATCTTCTTTGATAGTGACTATATTCGTGACTAGTGTTGTTTTATGCACAAGCACTCAAGCTCATTGGGTATATAAATATATACCTATTAATTAAATACAGACACTTAAGTAATACACACAGGTATATGCAATTCAGGTACCTAAATTTTACACCATTGGTAACTAACCTGAATATGTTGTGTATATATTGAATCAAAAAATAGAGCGTTCCTTCTCACCAGTGTAGTGCTTTCGCTATTTTGTACTAAATCAAATATCACCTACACTGCTCACTGTGAAGCGGGCATAACCCTTACACGTAACCCTTACACTACCTGATCGATACATCATCATATCTGATGTTTTAAAGCACGTTATTCCAAACAATTTAGGAATGTTCGGTGATTTATGCCCTTTATGGATTAAAACCAGACTCTGCATCAACTATGTAATTTTTCATGGGAGTTTTGCCATGGATCCCCCTCCGGCATGCCACAGTCCAGGTGTTAGTGCCCTTGAAACAACTTTTCCATCACTATTGTGGCCAGAAAGAGTCCATGTGGGTTTTAAAATTCGCCTGCCTATTGAAGTCTATGGCGGATCGCTGGTTTGCCGGTTTGCAAACTTTTGTGGAAGTTCTCCGTTTGCGAACCCAAATTTTTAGGTTCGCGACATCACTACTTGAGGGTCATTCAGCGGATTAGTCAGGGACAGATTTGGATGTCCCTGATATCTAAGGAAATTTTCAAGCAGAATACAATGTTTGCAGTATTTCACATTAAAAAATGTTTTTTTAGACAGGTTCATTCAGGGTGCTAGTTAATGTAATGTATTGTATTTGTAAAATTGAAATTGTTGTACCAGTTTTTCGACAACATTTTGTGTATTATATAGGCCTTTCACATATTCCTCATACTAACAATGATTTTTGTTTGTGCTTCATCTCTGACAGACGACCAAGTACCGGGGAAGGATCCAGCACCAGCCTTTTTGCTGGCACTTCAAGATGAGGAGGTGGCTGGAGTGGAATGTAAGAAAACTTAATATTAGGTTTTTAACAATTGTATCTTGATAATGAATTTGTATAACAGATTTCTTTTTGTCTTTTTATAGATCTTGATCAGGGGACCCAGACAGAGCCCTTCCTGTCCGATATATTTTGGCAGCTGGCGGAGGGGCTGGATATTGTATCCAGGGCTGTGCGGGCCCTGCAGGAGGCCATGAGCAATTGAGGTTACACTTTATTTTTTTAATTAAAAACAGAACAAACAAAAAAATATATAATAAATACATATTTAATCAAAATTATGATGTAGCTGTATTCATTTAAATATTATTTTGAAGTGACATAAAAACATTTGTTGAATGATGTATAAATAGCATGCTATGTGGTAATTTATTATATTTTTTATGTATATATATATATATATATATATATATATATTATCTATATTTTATTTCTCTTGATCTATTTAATATACTTGAATGAAGAACATATTTAGATAAACTATGTAGCTGCTGATTGATGACTGCACATAGATAACTCATATGATTGGCTTGCACATGTTCATTGCTATTTCTATTAAAAAGGATATCTGAGGATTAAAGGGAAACTGAACCCAAATTTTATCTTTCATACTGCAGATAGAGCTTGCAATTGTAAGCAACTTTCTATTTTACTTCTATTAACAAAATTTTTTCATTCTATTTGTATCTTTATTTGAAAATCAAGAATGTAAGTTTAGAAGCAGGCCCTTTTTCAAGTACAAACTGGGTTGACCTTGCTGATTGGACAGCATCAATAAACAAGTGCTGCCCAGTGTCTGAAACAGAATTTGTCTGGCTCCTTAGCTTACATGCCATCTTTTTCAAATAAAGATAACAAGAGAACAAAGATAAATTGATACTAGGAGTAATTTAGAAAGTTTATTAAAATTGAATGCTCTATCTGAATCATGAAAGAAAAAAAAATAGTTTTTTGTCCCTTTAATACAAGTCCAAGGGCTGTAACGTTGCTTGAGATGGTCTTCTATATCTTCATAATAATATTTCTGATATGATTTTGATCCCTTTAAGATCGGATATAACATTATTATATATATATATATATATATATATATATATATAAAGTCATAGATAGGA